>NC_133512.1:31450000-31610000 GCF_049354715.1 Callithrix jacchus
AAAACCCCACAGCACTAAGGGCCCTATAAATAGTCTCCATGTGACAGCTCAGAGAAGAAGAGAGGTTTCCTCCAGACATTAGTTGTGCTAAAAGATTCATCATTACCTGCAGTCATGAAATAAATCTTTGATACTTACAACTATAATATCCATGCTCTACGTTTTATTGCAGATATAGGTAGACAGTCATTATTTCTGACACTTTCTCAGCATTACAAGGAGTACTCTAGGGGAAAAAACTAGTGTACAGTGTTAGAGAAATAGATTGATATAACCACATAGAAACCAGTTACTTTACTGAGCCATTGTAACCAATACAATATTCCCTTAATGACATTAAACAGTCACATAGATTCCAAATTCAATGTAAGACTCCTATCTAAAGACAACCTCAGTTATCTACAAATTAACTTGCCAAGAGGAATTTTTTTATATCATACAGTCGTTTACAAGAAATATATTCCTGAATGACAATAATTTTTTTAGCATTCAAGTTTATTATTATTTAGGGGACATTAAAACAAGACAATGGTCAACAGCAATCACTTTATGGCACTTGTGGGACATTAGAAATCAGTATGTTGAGAAGGCTCCTGTTAAGAGGACTTGGAGTGGTTACTGTACAGTAGGTGTTAGTGTCACATAAATTGCAGTAACACAGTTTATCATACAGAAGAGGTGTTAAAGTTGTCTCTTGCCATGAGCTATTTAAGACAGAGGCTCTTGCACAATGTTTTTAAGTCTAACAAGTGAGTTATGGAATCCTGTAAGAGTCCCTCCTTACCTGTAAGTCACTGCTTTTAGCAGTGGTGATCTCCTCAAAAGCCCTGAGCAATAGTAGGCACAGGATTTCAACCTTTAGTTACATCATTTGTTCCTTGGCTGCCTCATTTGCAGGGAGCATGTTAGAGGCCAGAGGCTGCAATGATGATATGTCACCTCTTTGTGGGGAGAGGATTTGTCTAGTTCAAGAATTTTAGGTGGTGTGATTGGGAGAAGCACGGTGACTTCCTGCTAAGGCAGGACTCTCACGCTGCCACATGCGTTACCACAGCAGCTCTGGGAGGCCATCTGACACACTGGGGACCACTTGATATCACCAGTGGGTCCCTGGATCACTGAATTCAACTAGTAGTCGACACTTCTGAAAAGAGTTATCAATTTAAAAGGAATCTTTGTGTTTGCATATTTAAAGCCAAGATAATTATTGGTAGTCTCTGCATAACAAATGTAATTTCAATTAGACTGTTTTTCTAAATTAAAAACTATTGCTTGTGTGTAATGAGTATTTCTGTTAAGAGCATTTTTAATGTTTTTATTCTAAGAACATTAAAATCATTGAACAAAAGACTGTCCAATTACTGTATAATGGTAACAAATATGCCGAGTCTTTGATTTCTGTGGGAACAAGTGGGGACCAGGGAGCAGGGCTGTGAAGGCTGATTGTCGCAGAGATCTTCGACACCAGACCAGAGGGGATGACATTAGAGTTGCATGGTTACAGAAGAGTTGTCATCGTTTTAATTTTCAAGAAAAGTTGCAAGACGTTGTCCAAACACTTCTTCATGACTTAATATCCATAACATTTGATAATGCTGTATTTGTGTTGAAATACAATAGCATAATGTTGAGACTTCTACCCCTATTTAGGATTATTGAATAAAGTTAAAAACAATATGGCCTTCTGATGGCATATATAAAGATTTTAAAGGAAAAACATTTGTCATGGTACTTAGGATCACTTTAGCATTCGCAGGCAGATCTGAGAATTATGCAATTGAATGGAAAAAAAATCAAACCAGAGATCCTTCCTTTCTTCTAGTGCAAACTGGTTTCCATGGCTTTCACAGTCTGGCAGTTGGGGCTGCCGTTGTTGATTATGAGAAATTTGCTTTTGTTGTTGGTTTTTGCTGGCATCGTGTCTGAAACAGCTTAGGAAAAGTGAAGATTCATGTGTGTTCTCCCCATCTGACATCGTATCAGCCTCTCCATAGTGTTGCTTCTTTGTATCTGGAGAGAAGCAATTAAAAAAAAAATCACTTGCTAAAATGGATCTTGGATGTTCGTTTCCTATTTTCTAAAAGCAGGTTGGCTATTTTGCCCTTGAGCCTTAAAAAATGTTGCTGATTGGCTGTTTGTTATTTTTAAATAATATATGGCATGTATCCAAGTAAGCATTCCAGTGACCTCGACAATAAAATGTGATTCTTGGCTGCAAGGTCTATTGGGGGATGGCAGGCTGCCAGCCACTCATACATCATTTACAGGTGGCTGTTTCTGACAGGCCAGTGTTAGTTATTGTAAATGAGTGACAGTCCCTATAACTCACCTGTAAGCCCTATGCCACTGGCCCAGAGCATCTAAGATCCCCGCCCTCTTTAGCACCCGTGCTAATCTGTTTTGAAGACCCCCACACCCAGACCCTCACGTGCACACCGCTGCCTGCACAGGCTCATCAGTACGTGGAGCTACCTTGTATGTGATTGACGATAATTAGGTTTCAACTGCCTTCTGATGCAGAAATACACACCATTACAGCATGGCCAATTCAGCTCCTGCAATCTTGCCTCTGAAAGGGTATTGATTCACTCTTTCACATTTTTAAAAGGTCATGGCAATAATTCCATCTGAACTGTGCTAAGTGAAAATAGTTTGTAGAAATAATATGGTTGCTTCTTAGTTCCACTGTAATTGAAAGCCATGATGCCTTGTTTTTTTTAGTATACTTTAATTACATATATCACTTTGCTCCATCTTACACTCATGAAGTGTTTGTAAAGTTATAACCAGGCAACCCTTTGTGTTAATGCTTTCTGACTTTTTGGCAAAGAAGACTTTTTTGGTTTTCCTGTTGTGTAAGGTGAAGCCTACCAAACACTTGGGTCACACTGCCTTATTAATTTAAGAACTGAAAAGAGAAGACATGAACCTTTTCCCAGGGTCTGTCATCTGCCTGCCTGTTTTTATAAGATTAGAATAACTGGCTCTAGTGAACAGGATGCTAAATTTGCTTACTTTCTGCAAATTTTTATTGTAGTTAAACAGCCTCTTTTGGGTTGGCTCAAAAATATTATCCTCTATCGTTATCCGAACATAACGAGTTTATGAGAGTACACAGCTCCTTTAGTGTAACCACCCTAGCAAGTGACAGGAAGCTATGAATGATATAGCATAAATTGCCAGAATACTCAGACCACAGTTTGAGGAAACATCTATAGTGTTTCCAAGGTGAAGGAGTTTTAAAGTGCTTGAATTGCATGTTTTAGGAAAGTGAGTGATCAGATTTTATGCTCTGAGCCACTCTGTATTTTTCTCCCAGTTAGGGGGGGTGAAGTCTCAGCTGTTTCTAGTGTCAAAAATGAGCCAGTCATTGTACTTGCAAACGAAGGGGCATATTCTCATTGAGAGCATGGGGATTTACGCACATAATTACCATTAATGCTAATGGCATTTATGTCTGTACAGCCCCACACATCAAGATGAGAATATATTTCCACGTCTTCATGCTGTGAAAGTCCATTTAATATCATTCATTTTACAACTTATTTTTAAGATGATGTCCATATTCTGTCATGGCATACATATGCCTAGTTAAAAGCAAATGTGGGAAATACTGGGAAGAGATGCGATAGCTAAACTTGTTCGTGTAGATGAAATATTGCTGAACTCAGATCCATTCATACTCTTTAAACACAATGCTCTATTCAGCTTTGAAACTGCTGGCACACTTTTCATACTGCTATAAATTTGTCAGCCTAATGGGACATTTTGTAGATGTTTTCCTTTTTAAGTGCTTTAACAGGAGTAGGTATTCCATTGATCCAAAAATCCAGCTCAGCGTTTCATTTCTTAGAGATGAGAATCATACATTTAATGTCTTAACAGAAATTAAGTGTTCATCTCTTCAACAAAAGCAAATTTGCTCCCCACCGAACTCTGCTCTCATCTGGCCTCCAGGAACATCTCGAGAGCGGGGCATGGTTTGCAACTGGAAACATCAGTGGTCATCAGAATCTGAGGCTGTTCCCTCTCTTCATTGATTATGCAATCGTCTTTATGCATCATGCCCAGTAGTCTATTGAAAGGTGTCTTCATGTCTATGCTGGCCAAGCAAATTCAAATCCAGGTCTTGATTTATCTTTCCAAGGACTTTGGCCATTAAAAGAAAATAATGCATCTATCCCAGTTGTCCAATCTCTAAAGCCCTGATCTTTTGAGTAAACCAAAAGCAAAGGGGCTCTGCTTTATTTTTTTATTTTATTTTATTGAGGCTGGAGTGCAATGGCATGATCTCAGCTCACTGCAACCTCTGCCTCCCAGGTTCAAGCGATTCTCCTGCCTCAGCCTCCCGAGTAGCTGGGATTACAGGCATGCATCACCATGCCTGGCTAATTTTGTATTTTTAGAAGAGACAGGGTTTCTCCATGTTGGTCAGGCTGGTCTTGAACTCCCGACGTCAGGTGATCCACCTGCCTCAGCCTCTCAAAATGCTGGGATTACAGGCATGAGCTACTCTGCCTGGCCAGGGGCTCTGCATTTAAAGCATAGACATAAGAAGGGGACAGGAGTGCTGAGGTCCTTCCTGAGGGTGCCCTTCAGGTCTCCTCTATAGATAAACACAGCCTCCTTTGGAGGAAAGAGAAGAGCTTTACAACATCTCGAAAGGAGCAGGATCACTTCTAATTAAACTAAAGATGGCCAATAGTGCCCAGCTGGGTGACCTCAGGCAGGCCACTGGACTTCTCTGAGCCTGTTTCCTCACTGATAGAATTGAGCAGAATGAATACTGTTTTACCTGATTAAAATTTTATAACCAGGGCCATGTTGTGTTTGGCTTTTATAAGTATTGGGATTACAGTGAATTACAATGAATGACAAGAAGGAAATATTGGTTTCCAAGGGTTTGAGCAGATGGGGAGGAGAGACTTCTCTAACACAGACATTTGTAGTGCAGATACATGATTACCTTGCATTCAACTTGGTGACCTATCTATTAGCAGCTTGGCTGCAGAAGCTGCTGTCAATCGTGTTGACACTAAATCCTATGGGGCAGAAGGCAGTGGGCGCTTTGGGTAGAAACTGTCCCAAGTCTACTCTCTTTCCCAGCATGACCAAACTGGCAGGCAGGTATTGCTTTACCTTTCTTACACAATCACCAACATTCTCTGGACTTTTTTCTCTTAAGCTCACCGTTTTCTCAATCATGCTGATCACATAACTTTTAGCCCAAAGGCACTGCCCTCCAGATTCCCCTAATTCTAGTAATACGTTATTTTTACCCAATGCCCTAGACTCTTGTAAGTTCATGGCCTCTTCGTTCCACATATAGTACAGGTGTTTTCATAAAAGACCATTACTTCATTTTAATCATGTGGGTCATCTTATTCTCACTTTTAGAAATAGGGCTACTCTAGCATTAATTCAACAATAATATGCATCAGCATTGGGCAAGGACTTGGGGACAGAGTTGAATGAAACACTTTCCATGACTTCTGGGTCTAAAATAGTTAACACTTGTATAATGTCTAACAATTTCAAAGGACTTTTGTCTACATTTTCTCATGTGGTTTCTACAACAATTTGCAAGGTAAGCAGAGCAGATGCTATTATTTCTATTTCAGAGAAAATGGAGACAGAAAAACTAGGCAATTGTTCAGGTTCCCATGGGTTAGCAGTGTTGAGTGCCACCTCAAATTCTTCTGGCCACAGACCCCTTGCTCCTACCTCCCCACCATGTGCCTACCCAGAGCCAGAGCCAAGACAAAGTATCCTTGGTAAATCCTCCAGTGTGTTCCCTGCTTCTGAGATGCAGCTAACAATGTGAGAGACTAAAATGACAGTGATTGGAGGAGCTGCTTAAGGTGTTTAACCCAAGTCTACCTATGCCACGCCTGTTGGATTGGTACCTCCTTTGGGTGATGAGGCAAGGGCGGCCCGTCACTGCCCGAGGTTTCTAATCTCCCCACTGTATGGTTTCTTGAACTTACACCATTGAAAAATATCAAGGTCAGAACATGATTGAAGAACCTTCTTCCTCTCTTTTAAGTTGCCACAATTATATGATATTGTTTTGCACTGAAGAAGTTTCTCTTAAAAATGAGGTTGAGGTCCCTAAAGAAATTGCTTCAATCAGCAGCAAGACTTAATGACTGTTAATGGGAAGTGGAGATAGGATAGTAAGTGTTACTTTGATTAATAAGAGAACTGCAGAGAATTTAAATTGTGCCACTGATGGATTATTTTCTTCAAGCTTGATAAGCACTTCTCATTTGTTCTTAAATTTGGTCAATACTGTTAAAGGCAGCAAAATGAAGTATAATGAATTCTATTACTGCTACTCAGACCAAGTGTTACTAAGAAACATATTACGATGCTGACAACACTGGGAGTCACAGTGCTGACAGTTTGATTCTTTGACTACCTGTCATTGCTTATTAGCCTTAAAGAATGAACAAAATAATTTTGTATTCTGATTTTGAGATACCTAAAACCGTTTTTTTCATCTGTGTGTGCTCCACTGACCATAGTACAGGGAATATCAATAAGATGATCAACTGACACTAAAATTATCATGTATTGGAAGTATAGAGAGTAAATAAAAGATTAAGCTAATATATCAGTTAAAACATTAGGAGCCGATGCTCATTTTGAATTAATCACTAAGAAAATGGGATATTGATTTGATGTTGAATAGTTGTTGAAGGCTTAACATATTTCCTCTTTTCCAAAGATTCTACTCCATATTAATAAGCCTTGCCTTTCTTTACTTTTGCTATTAATTTTATTCAGAACTGTTGATATGCAGAAACATTTAGAGCAAAGATACTTTATTTTAGCAGACAATTTTATTTGCTATGAATGCTAATTCCTAGGACACCAGACAGACCCTTTCCCTTGTTTTCTGCAAACAGCAGGATGCATCAATATTTCCAGAATAGGCTATTTTTTCTTGACCCCTTTAAAATCTATCCCTATCTATTTATTTAAGGGATACAAATCACTCTCTCAGTCATGCTAAAAGTCATGACTGTAGGTGGGCTGATATGTACAAAGTCTTACCTACTACTTTTTAGGTTCTTAATTTAGTGACTCTTACCCTTGCAGTTCTCACTCTGAGGCATCTCTAGTTAACTTAAGGAATGCTTGATGCCTTAAAATGAAAGAAATTAATTCCACTTTATTTTTTAAAACAAAATATGCAATGCATCAGGTCCTGTTTCACAGAAAACACCAAATAACAGCAAGATTTTACAACTTCAGAAAGAAGGCATCAGACTGAACATATGTCCTTCTGTTCACTTTTTCTATTTCCAAGTCTTGTGTTTCTTCCAAGTGTATACAGTTACTGGGTGAGTAATCTAGGGTTAATGTAAAATCTAAGTATGGTTGGTTAGTAGTGCAGTTATAAAGTTTCTCTGAAGTTCTAATTCCATTACTAAACATGTAAATCTTATCTATTAAGATATTGAGAACCAATTCTCTTACCCAGATGTCCCATCAACATAATTTCTGAAGATGGGAAAATTATAGGAAGAACACTGCAGACCAGAATGTGAAAGTCAAGCCATGCTAAAAGAGCTTGTCTGCAGAGCATGTCTTTGGAGACAAATCCAGGGCATGAGAAGGCGCCCTGAGCCATCAGACTGCCAGTAGCCCTAGTTCTGGGGGTCCTGCTGCTACACATCGTGCAGCAGTAAAACAAGTCATTAAATTCTTAGTGCAGGTATGTCCCACATATTGCAGCAAGCTACAGAAATCACACCTTGGGCCAGCCTCTTGATCCCCATGAGACTCAGCTTTCTCCTCTGAAAGGTTAAGGATTGGTGTAACTGATCTCCCAGGTTCTTTCACCCTTGAAAACATTTGTCTCTGAGTAAAGCTTGGCATAAGATATTCAGATGATTCTTTTCAAGCTGTTTGCTCAAAATAATGTGGTCTGTATAGATACTAGAAATGCCTGTTGTGCTTCAAGCTCATGTTCTCCCAGTGTGGATAATTCATTCTACAGATGTTAAGCAGCCCCCACCACATACCAGGCCTGTGCTCCATGCAGGACATAGAATGAGGAAGCCAGGATTGTATCTGCCCTCGGGGAGCTTCCTTGCTGAAGGTGGCGGAGGCAAATAATAAGTGCACTTGCCAGCATGTAACAGAAAATATTCTTTCAGGTAAGTCCACTGAAGAAACAGAAGCCAGGAAATGTGATCAAATATGGTCAGAGATGGGCTCTCTTGCAACCAGAAACAGAGATAAAAGACTGCCCAGCAGAGGGGAGTGAGGAGAAATGGAAAGGATAATTCAGACTTGCCTGAATGATTTAAGCAGACAGAAGCGTGACATGTACCATCTTAACACCTGGTCAGTTTTTTTTTCCTTTTTTTTGAGATGGAGTTTTGCTCTTGTCACCCAGACTGGAGTGCAATAGTGCAATCTCAGCTCACTGCAACCTCTATCTCCTGGGTTCAAGTGATTCTCCTAACTCAGCCTTCCAAGTAGCTGGGATTACAGGTGCACGCCACTATGCCCAGCTAATTTTTGTATTTTTAGTAGAGACAGGGTTTCACCATGTTGTCCAGGCTGGTCTCGAACTCCTGACCTCAAGTGATCCATCCACCTCGGCTTCCCAAAGTGCTGGGATTACAGGCATGAGCCACGCACCTGGCCCAGTTTTTCTTTTCTATTAAATATACTTGAAATATGCTTCTGCTAATTCAAGAAAAACCAAGCCAAGAAATAGTTGTTTCCATTGCTTTTAATCCAGTCATTCCTAGCCATAGCAATTTGGGCCATTTTGACTTTGATTTTCCAGATTGCTGCAGACAATTCAAGTTTTAAAAACTTCGACTTGGGTTATTTCCATTCATACTGTATCTCTGTGTTTGCCCAGGGAATTTGGTACAACGTATGACTTCAGAATTACTGTATAGTGCTCAGAGGTGTGAAATGCCATTTCGAGTAATGCTTTTCTTCAGTTAATATAGATAAATATTGATGGCAGGCAGCAGTAAAACAAGTCATTAAATTCTTCAGAGCAAGTATGTCCCACATATTGCTGCAAGCTACAGAAATCACACCAGGCTCCAAGAAAACCACTGCCTGTGATTACAGAATACTTATATTTCCAGCTTTCGCATTCCAGACTGGAATCCAAGGGAGTTTGGATGAGTCACGGGGACCAACAACCAATGTAAAGGGACAGGGAATGGGACTTAGATTGCCCTGCTGGTCTATTCTATCCACTGTTCTTTTCTCGCCCACCCTAATGAATTCCTGGGTGAGCCAGAAACCTTTGAAAAATGGCTATCAGCTACAAATGGGAGGTCCGACGCTCTGAAAACAAAGAAACGTATCTAAATGGGTAACCCTATAAAACCCAGCTGAAGATGTGGAAGAACAATAAACCCCTTCCTCCGCTGCCGTTTTGATGATTTGACCTCCCCGGCTGTCGGGGCAATGCAGAACTTGCTTAGGTCTCACAGAAGCATGGGGGTGCTTATAGGGCCAGATAATGTGTTTACTGCCTGAGTCTTCGGATGAAAAATGAAAGGAATTGTTTCCTCATTTGATAACGCCACCCTCAAGGATTCCAGCCCAATATAGATTTTGAAGCTCCACAGCGTGGTGAATGCTTTCTTCAAGGTGTTTTTAATGGGCCCTGGGCTGTCAAAGACACCACTCTGATAATGAGGCCAAGAGCCCCACATGCGGAGAAAGCTCTGTAATGAGGGAGGAGGACAATTTGTTACAGTTATGTGGTTACTTGGCCATAATATCTTTTTGGGGCTTATTAAATCATATAAAATTTCAATTCACACTGTAATATTCTATAAAAGACAGAGCACACAGAAGTAATAAGTATGACAACATTTCTTTCGTTTATGACTCGTATTGTTGATTGGGTTAACACTGTCACATCCAGCGGCAGGGTTATTTATGTCCGGACAGTAATTTTCCATCTCCAACTTAATTTTGTAAAAGTTAATTACAAATTAGAATAAAATAAACGCAGTTATGGAAGGCAGGGAAATGCTGAAACAGACGTTACTGGGGAAAATATTAATGCAGGCTGCTCCTCATGAAGATCACTATGCTGGACCCAGCGTCTGGCAGGCAAGGCACCCACATCACCCATTTGTTGGGTAACAAGAAGCTCTTGGCTTTCTCTACCAGAAAAAGAACTGCTTTTGGAAGAACACAGGGTCTCAACTGTCATCCTAGTGAAACTCCTTCCTTTCCTAGTCTGGCCACTGGGATCCAGACAAGTCACACAACTTGCCACAGTCACGGCAAGGTCACGACAGCAGGAGGGTGAGAATTCAGGGCCCCTGACACTAGGTCAAGCTTCACTTCACTTTCATGTGGTTGTATTTTCATTTCTGCTTTTAATGTGCAGGAAGAGGCCGGGCGCAGTGGCTCACACCTATAATCCCAGCACTTCGGGAGGCCGAGACGGGTGGATCACAAGGTCAGGAGATTGAGACCATCCTGGTCAACATAGTAAAACCCCGTCTCTACTAAAAATACAAAAATTAGCTGGGCATGGTGGTGCACCCCTGTAGTCCCAGCTACTCGGGAGGCTGAGGCAAGAGAATTGCTTGAACCCAGGAGACGGAGGTTGCCGTGAGCCGAGATCGTGCCATTGCACTCCAGCAACTGGGTAAAAAGAGCCAAACTCCGTCTCAAAAAAATAAAAAATAAAAAAATAAAGTACGGGAAGAGCAGGCTTAAAGGTGGAGGGAAGTTACTCCAAATTTCCCCTCAAGGCAACTGTGCCTGGGGAGATGGAAACTTGAAATACACGTATCTCTCAGGCGGGGACCTTCTCAGTTGAATTCCTCTTCCCTCTTCCTGCTGCCATTGGTAACAGCGAAGTTTTTTGGACAGACTTCCTACCAAAGCAACCCGGCAGAAGGACGGGTTACACTACCGCAGGCTTCACTCCAGCCAGCCTCACCCCAGAGAGAAAGGAGCACCAGAGGGGAGAACAGAGCCGAAGTGGAAAGCGCTCCGGGCCCCTGGATAGGAAACTCCGGCTCTTCATCTACTTCCCTTGTTGTTTCTCCAATGCTCAGTTTGCTTTCCCCTGGGACTCACTCAAGTATGTCTGTGCCCGGTCTCTGCAGAGGCCGGTGAGCTCAATGACACAGGCTTACCTTCCTTCACATCCAGTCTGCTCTTTCAATCAAATGCACTCTTTCCCTTCCCGTCCTCACCATCACACTTGACCCATCGGGGGTCTTTTGAAGTATCATGATTGACTCACTAGGTGAAAGACTTATATTTCGTTTTTAATAGAGCAAAAGTGACTCTAAATTTGTTAATATTCTTTAGGTTACACAGGACAAATTACAGATAAGTGAATCAGTAATGAAATTTGTAATGAGAATTTCTCAAGTATGAAATGTTGGCGCAAGGAAAGTTAATTGCCGGATTTTACAGCCATTATAGTTTATATCATAAATGCAAAAATGACTAGGGCCATTTAATTACAGTAGGAACACACTAAATTTTTATGGAGTGCCATTTTGTTAAAGAGGTACTTGGAGCATTAAGAGCCAACACCTCCTAACAGTGGGTCCAGGTAGCTTTCAAAACATCAAATAAATATGCTATTGCTACAAAATTGTTCCTTAGACACTATAATTGACACAATGACTAATGAGATGGGTTTATTCTCACAGCTTCACACACTCAATTTACAGTGTCTGAAAGTTATTTTTTTCTGCCATCCATAGACCTGGAAGGAACTAGAAAAAAATCCCTCTTGGAAAACACTATCTCTGCTGCTTCTCTAATTAACCTTCAAAAATGCATTTTGAAATATAGAAGTTGGTGCCTGGCATAAAAATTGGATTGTCTCAGAAAAAAGAAAGACCCAAGTGCTAATTTGTTCCTTATTAAATATCTGACATGTCAAAATTACAGGCAGTTAATGTTCTGGAGCCTTTCAACAGGGCTCAGGAACAGCTCTTCTTGCAGGTGAGGCTTAGTGGGGCAGTTGTGAGAACCACTGCTCCCAGGAACTAGTGCCCACGCTGCCCCTTCACACCCCCAGCTCCCATCCAGCCTGGGTTCTGTGGGCATCAAACTCCCTGGTCTCTAGGGGAAAGAGGCTGTCTAAGGGGACAGACATGAGCTTCTGTGCCTCCCCATCATCTCGAGCTTGGGGAGTGCATCCCCTCACCTTCTTATCCCAGGCCTCAGGAATCAAAAGAAGATTTCATGGGGATTAGTGTTATATTCATTCAGGACCCTTGAGAATATATCAGATTATTCTGGAAACAAAGGGTGTTACTCCCACCTTCCATTATTCAGTGAAGTGCTGGGAGGAGACTCTTCTAAACAATATTCCTTTCCCCATCAAAAACAAATGAAGGGCATGTGTGGTCCCCATGTTTAACCAATGGAGCTGAAATTAAAGGACTCTTGATTTGAGAAAACCTGCATTCAAGACCCTGCCTGGTCACATAGTAACTGTGAACTTTGAGCTTCTGTGTCTGAGTAGGGAAAAACACAAATGATTTTTTCTCTTCCCTCACACCACAACGATCCACACCGGAGACTTCTTAACCAAACGTGTGGGATTTCTCCTCACCAACAAGCAATCAGTTCTGCAACAGACAGCAGCTGGGGGCCTCCAATTCTGTCCCAGCATGACATACCTGGAGACCAAGAAAGATCCCAAGGAGGCCAAGTGCTCAGTCCCACAAGACTCAGCTGACTCCCATTGCTGATCCCCAGGCCCCAGGTTGTTTCACCTGTGCCTCTAACTGACCAGCTATAAATTGGGGATCCCAGATCCCCTCCTTGGATTTGATTAATTTGCTAGACTGGTTCACGGAATTCAGGGCAACACTCACTTATGTCAACCAGTTTATCATATAGGACAGTAGGAAAAATGCAGTGAAGACACTTAGCAGAAGACACACAGGGGGCATGGAGCTTCCATCCCTCCCTGGTGTGCCACCCTCCACATCTCCACATGCTCAGCCATCCCAAAGCTCATCCTATCCCGTCCTCTTGGGCCTTTACAGAGACTTCACTGGACAGGCATGACGGAGGCCCAGACCACCATGCGGAATGTGACTGGACACAAAGGGTGCCATCTGACACTAACAAACGGAGTGCGGAACCCAGCAGGGCCTGTCCATCCAGATCCTTCTTGGCCTCTCTGTGTGGCTTTCCTTCCCCAGGGATGGGGTGAGACCCCTTCTGAAATGGGGGTCTTATGCCCTACAGTCAGGCAAGGTAGCTCCGAGATTTTCTTTAGGGTCAGCTTCAAGAAAGAAAGGTGAGGAAGATTCCTGCCTTGGGGCCAAAAAGAAGAGTGGGGAAAATGAGGGCAGAAGGTCAGAGAGAGGGGTTCTGTTTTCTGAGGCCTAAAGCACCCAACATGATAACAAAAGGGCTATGGGAGTTATGGGCCAGCAACCATGGGTAAAACCACGTTTTTTAATTTTAAAATTTTATTTTAATGTTTCTATACCTACGTCTATACCTAGCTACATATACACACACTGTATATACACATACTCATGTACACATCACACACACACCACACACACACATTCATGTACATATCACATGCACACACACACCACACTCATGTACACATCACACACACACCACACACACACATTCATGTACATATCACATGCACACACACACCACACTCACATACACAGCAAACATCACACATGCTCACACACATCCATCACGCACACCACACACACATATACATATACTCACATACATATCACACATTGCACTCATACACCACATACATACATATTATACAGACACGTGTGCCCACACATGGAGTGAATCCTTGGCATTGTGAGGCAAGCTCCCCAAGCCCTTCATTAATTCCCCAAATTGCAATATTAACAATGGAAACATGGTTATATAAAGTCACAGTGTCCTCATCTGAAAAATGAGAATGTAATAATGGTATGTATTTCACAGGGTCATCGTGAGAATCTGATAATTTAGTGAAGAGTTTGTAAATATAAAAGCAGGACAGCACATGTCCATAGCAGCGTTATTCACAGTAGGCAAGGGATGGAGCCCTCTGCAGCA
Source organism: Callithrix jacchus (assembly GCF_049354715.1). Lineage (NCBI taxonomy): Eukaryota > Metazoa > Chordata > Mammalia > Primates > Cebidae > Callithrix > Callithrix jacchus. The sequence continues at coordinate 31,464,080 of NC_133512.1, forward strand.
TCCACCCACCAACGAATGAACAAGCAACATGTGACATATACAGGTACCCATAGGGAGTTGGTTCCAGGACCTCCCACAGACACCAAAATCTGTGACTACAAAATGGTGTAGCATTTGCATGTAACCTATGTATATCCTCCCAAATACTTTAGATCATATCTAGATTACTTACAATGCCTAATACAATGTAAATGCCACGTAAATAATTGTTAGACGGTATTGTTTAGGGAATAACAAGAAAAAAGTCTGCACATGTTCCGTACAGATGCAATTTATATGTGTGTGTATATATGTATATATATACTTTTTTTTATATAGAGAGAGTCTTGCTGTGTCGCCCAGGCTGGAGTGCAGCGGCACCTTTCAGCTCACTGCAACCTCTGCCTGCCGAGTTTAAGCAATTCTCCTGCCTCAGCCACCCAAGTAGGTGGAAATACAGGTGTGCACCACCACAGCCAGCTAATTTTTGAATTTTCAGTAGAGGCAGGGTTTCACCATATTGGCCAGGCTGGTCTGCTGACCTCAAGTGATCCGCCCACTTCTGTCTTCCTAAGTGCTGGAATTACAGGTGTGAGCCACCGTGCCCAGCCTTTTTAATATTTTTGATCTGCATTTGGTTAAATCCATGGATACACAACCCACAGATAGGCAGAGGCTCAGTGTACCTACAACGGAATATGACTTAACCTTAAAGGAGGGAATTCCAACCCATGCTACAACATAGATGACCTTGAAGACATTATGCTAAGTGAAATAAGCCACTCAAAAAGGGCAAATGCTGCATGATTCCAGATACATGACATCCTAGACATCCTGGAGTAGTTAAATTCAGAGACAGAAGGTAGAATGGTGACGGGCAGGGGCTGTGGAGGTAGGGATGGGGAGCTGTGTACCGGGGACAGAGTTTCAGTTTTTCATGTTAGAAGTGTTCTGGGGATGGGTGGTGGTGACGGTTGGACAGCAGTGTGAATGACCCTAATGCTGCCGACTACTTAACAATGGTTAAGGCGGTAAAGTTGACGGTATGTGTATTTTACCACAATTTAAAATAATTTTCATAAAGCTCAGGATACCAGGGGTTCCTAACCTGGAGTTTGTGCACCTAGAATGAACTCACCTGGTTCCATGAATCTCTGGCTGGAGGGTCCCCATCTGTGCTCCAAGGAAAGGCGGAGCCCTGGGCCTACAAGGGGCCCTCCGGAGGTGGGAATGGGATGCAGGAGTGGAGCTCAGAGCCCACAAGACACAAATCCAGCTGACTACCCTTCAGTTCTGCCTAAGACCCTGTCCACTTCAACTCACCACTGACGGAAGTAACTTTCCTGCCAAGCTCCCTTCCTCTGGCGGTGATGGAGATTCCACGCACCTTCTTCACTGCCTCTCAGCCAGCGGCTGCTTCTGGTCCCACCCGGCTTCACTCCCCAGCCACAACCAGCAGGAGCTTCCTAAGGAACTGTATTGGTCAGTTCTCATGCTGCTATAAGGACATACCCATGACTGGGTTAATTTATAAGGAAAAAGATTTAATTTACTCACAGTTCTGCAGGGCTGGGGAAGCCTCGGGGAACATAATTGCAGCAGACGGGAAAGCAAACATCCTTCATCACGGTGGCAGGAGGAAGGAGAAGCGCAGAGGGAAGGAGGGGAAAGCCTTTATAAAACCGTAAGATCTCGTGAGAACTCACTTGCTATCACGAGAACACCGCAGCCTCCCAAAGTGCTGAGAGTACAGGCGTGAGCCACTGCGCCCAGCAGAGCTAAAGGCTCCTGTATGCGATTACCCTTTGGGTTTGTGTAAATCTCTGTTTTGTATCCAGTGTGGTTGCAGGGCATATGCATTTGAGCCAAGTCCTATTTTTCCCACCTCTTTCCATTATAAAATTAGAAGTGTGTTCTTAGAAGAAAACCGAAAATCGGCCGGGCGCGGTGGCTTATGCCTGTAATCCCAGCACTTTGGGAGGCTGAGGCGAGTGGATCATCTGAGGTCAGGAGTTCGAAACCAGCCTGGCCAACATGGCAAAACCCTGTCTCCACTAAAAATACAAAATCAGCCAGGCGTGGCTGTGCAGGCCTGTAATTCCAGCTACTTGGGAGGCTGAGGTAGGAGAATCACTTGAACCTGGGAAGCAGAGGTTGCAGTGAACCAAGGTTGTGCCACTGCACTCCAACTTGGGCAACAAGAGCAAAACTCAGTCTCAAAGAAAAAACCGAAGATCTTATGACAGAAATAAGTCTATCTTATTCAAGAATCTGAGAGCCAGTGAGGGCAGAGGGTAAAGCGAAAGCCTGTGTGTCTCATGCAGATTTCTGGGAGATGCTGATGTGCTCTGCCATGAAAACTGCCATCACAGGAAGAGGAGAAGCTCAGTTCTGCTCAGGTGCCCTGTGGCTGGAGCCATTCCTTACGAGGCTTCTGTTATCCACTGGAGTGTCTGTTGTAAGGTGGACTTCCTGCAAAATTGACATCGAGGCTCGGCAACAGACAGAACCTGTGTTCTCTCCTTTTTTTTTTTTTTTTTTTGAGATGGAGTCTCGCTCTGTTGCCCAGACTGGAGTTCCTGGAGTTCAGTGGCTCAACCTCAGCTCACTGCAACCTCTGCCTCCTGGGTTCAAGTGATTCTCCTGCCTCAGCCTCCCCAGTAGCTGGGACTACAGGCATGTGCCACCACGCCCAGCTAATTTTTGTATTTTTAGTAGAGACAGGGTTTCGCCATGTTGGCCAGTATAGTCTCAATCTCTTGACCTTGTGATCCACTCTCCTCAGCCTCCCAAAGTGCTGGGATTACAGGCCTGAGCCGCCATGCCGGGCCTATGTTCTCCATTTTTAATGTCACAGTGCTTGACATTTTTGAACACATCTATAATATTTTTCTGTTTTCAATATTTATTTTAAGCTGTCTACAAACATGTCACCATCTTAATTCCCCTCAACATCTCTCTTTAACTGAGGCATCCATTTGAACTCAGAACTCCCATGTAACACAGGGTCACTGTGGCCCAATGCTGATCTCGAATGAGTAGCAGATGCTCTCATGGTTGGCACCCTTCGAGGTCATAGCCAACTAAAACCCACAGCTCTTTTCCACATGAACCACTGGGATTGCGTTTGTGTAGTTGACTCTATGAACCTAAACACAGGGCTTCGCATTTAGTTTTATTAGTTTCCTCATCATGGTTTCAGATGTGTGTCAGTCAATCAACAACATTTCGAATCCTGATTGTGTCAGCCATAAAGGAGCTGTTTCTCCTTGAGAACAGATGTGCTACGGCTACAAACTTGATACGCATTTCTTCTCAGTGCTCAACTAAATCAACAATAAAAATATTCAGCAGAGCCAAGCACGAGCCCCACATCGCCTCTGGAAGCCTGTTCTGTGTCTCAGAACTCTCCTGAGTTACTGAGTCAGCCACCTGCCTGAATTACTGGGGGAAGGACCGTGCCCAGCATATGGGGAGCACCTAACAAATATTAGTGGAATAAATTCAAAGGAGGAAATTTGAGTTTTTTAAAATTAAAAGACATAACCACAGTTTAAGTAAGACTTAGGTATGATTACAGGTAACAATATAGAAATATGTCTAGAATCCTGATGAATGCCTGGCATGTAAGAAAAGTCAAATGCACTGAGGATGCAATTGATGCTAATGACCTCATCAGTTTTAACAAATGATTGTAGATGAAAATAGAAGATGAATTTTCTTCCCTGGTGGTGACATCAGCTATGTTCACCTTTGGTGGCAACGCACACATTGTTATAGCTGGGGTCCTGGAAAGTAGATTGCTGAAAGAGCCCACTGTGCCACTTTGGGTCCTCATTCTGAAAGGCCACGGTCAGCTTCCTGGATTCTGCTGCCCTCCGCTGTGAAGAGCTGGGCACCCAAGCTGCTTGAAGCCAGTGGGGGGGGGAAGCCAGCAGCCAGGGCCACGGGCCAGGCAGTCTCTCCATGAGCATTGCTTCCCTGCAGGACTCAGTGTGAGGTGCTGCCATGCCAGTCGTCTCACCCCGTCCACTGGGACGTGAATCCTAATGATACTTGATTTTCAGATATCTCTTCTTTGTCCAGCACTGTAGTTAAGCAGCGGTACCTGCCACTTCCATACTGGAAAACCGATCATAATAATAGCCAGCACGCATTGGCTGTCTGCAGTGCATGTGTGCGTTGTGTCACAGCACAAAGAACCCTCTAATGGAGGCTGTGCTTATTCCCCTCATGAACAGGGGAAGGAAGCTGAGGAAGGGGGTCACATGCCCAAATCATGAAGCTAAGAAGTGCTGGCTGACTCCACAGTGCCTACTCGTCGATTTTTCTGCCTTCTCATTTTACAGTGAACATGGTTTGGTTAAATTTAATTACACAAATAACTTCTGGATTCCCACCACATATCGGGCACATGTTAGACGTCTAGAGGTTTCAAGTCTAAGGGCAACACTCCTACCTGCATGGGTCTTAACGACCCATGGGACTAGGTTTTGCTGTGGCAACAACCTCAAACCCTCAATGACTTAAAATGGCAAAAATGTGTCTCTCATCCACGCTACATGTGCATTACGACAGCTAGGGCCGACAAAACAGCTACCAGTGCAAACACTGAAGGCCTCTGAGGAGAGGGGAAGAGAGAGATAGAGTGCTCGCTTCAGGAGTTGAATGTTCATCCCAGAAAGGACGCACACCACTCCCACCCCCACACGCTGTCTAGGACAAGCCCGTATCCCCGACCCAGAGGGGCTTAGAAGGATAATCCACCCTATAGACTGAGGCAAGCACACTAGTCACTGTCACACAAGGTAGAATGCGGTGCCTCACAAGATACAAGCCACAGGTCGAAAGGTTTGCAGGAAAAGAAAATAACTTCCCTTGGTGAAATCAAGAGAGGCTTCCGGAAGAAAGAATAGACTTCGGGAGATGAGTGAGATTGCAGTAGGCAAAGACGAGGCTGTGAGGAGGGACGAGAACCTAGGGTCAGAGAATAGCAAGAGGAGAGGCCCAAAGAAAGGAGCGCGGAGGTGATCTGGAGCAGAGGCCAGGTGGACACAGAAAAACAAGCTGGACAGCGGGGCTGAGCCTGTGCAGAGAAAACGGCTCCCAATGTCATCGTCTTTGGGAGGTGCTGGAGGCAGTAGCTGTGACATGATCAGAGATATGCTTAGGGCGTTTCTTCAGACAGCTGCTCGGACAGGAGCTGGAGGTTGTGGCTGCAGGGGCAGGTGGGAGAATGTCACAGTATCTTGGGTGGGAGAGGAAGGCCTGGGTTAGGGGTGCTGATGAGGATGGAGAGTAGGGGAAGTCTGAGACATGATGTGGAAAGAAAACCCTCAGAACCCCAGAATCAGAGATGCTAGAATGTTAGACAATTAAAGGTTACTGGGGTGTGTGATGAAGGAAAGAAAATGCCCCGATTCCAAGCCTACACAACGTACTTCAATGACGTTGATGATTGTTTTCAAGAAACCATGAGTGACTCCCCCCCGCAGGGTCAAGCCAAGTTTCACTTTGGTAGATGACAACAGGCCCCTGGTCCCGAGATGTCCTATTTGGGCAAGAGCTTTCTGCCAAACCTATCAAACATTTCCTCTCCAAGGGTGAATTCACTCTTCATTTACTAAGCGTTCTTCAGAATATGCATGCTAACACCTAGACATTGACACTGAGCATGAAAAATGCTTTTACCACCTATAGTTTCTTCAGACCCCTTGGCGTAGGGGCCTGGAGCGGGCAAAAATATGCTTCCTGTCCTCCTTGGACTTAGAAACATACTTATTTTATAAAAAATATTCTTAGAGACTTTAAGGAGCTACAATATTGGCAAGTTTATTCTATGTGCACGAGCAAGAGTTCAATTCAGGAAACCTGCGATAGGGAGCAGAGTATTTTGCAGCATCCGTTCCATGTTATACACTGGTCACCATCATGAAGTCTAAGGTCTAACTAACCCTCCCTAGATGTAATTAACATCAAAATCCACTGGAGCTAAGGTTATTTTAATTTTTATATGCCATGCACACATCAGAGAAGCTCAGCAAATACCTGCATCTAATGTGCAGATACCTAGGTATTTTCTTATTTTCCTTCTTTTTACATGAAGAATAGCATGCTGTAAATACTGTTTTCAATTTTGCTTTTTTCACCAAACAACAGGACATGAGATAGTTCCTTTTTTCAAAATAAGGCATGAATTTCAAAAGGCTAAGAAATGCTATGCAGACTGGATTGACTCTACTTAAAAGTAGAAGATTCTAAATGTGACACTGGAATGGTCCACTAGTTTAAAAAACTAGTCTAGAAAGATGGGAGGGTCCTTGCTTTCTAGGATCCGCCAAGGAAACTAAAGAGACAAAATGGGCATGCATAGAAAAAAATTATGTCAATCTTCTGGGAAGAATCACATCTTCCTGATATGCCAGGAAAAAAGATATGAGACAGTGACAACTTTGCCAAAGAAATGCCAGGTGGAATGCTGGGCACGGTGGCTCACATCTGTAATCCCAGCAGTTGGGAGGCCGAGGCGGGCAGATCATGAGGTCAGTAGTTTGAGACCAGTCTGGTCAACATGGTGAAAAAAATTAGCTGTCTCTACTAAAGATTAAAAAAATTAGCTGGCTGTGGTGATGCGCACCTATAATCTCAGCTACTTGGGAGGCTGAGGTAGGAGAATTGCTTGAATCTGGGAGGCGGAGTTTGCAGTGAACCAAGATCACACCATTGCATTTCAGCATCTCAGAAAAAAAAAAGAGCGTTTAGCCTTTAGCTCTCTTGTCAATTTAGCAACCAGACCTTGCCATGGCATGTTACAGACACAAGATGCCATGACTGTATCATGTGCTGCTGTTGGAGAAACTGGGAGGGACAGGTGACCATTTCCCATAGTCTTCTCCAAGCTTCCACATCCCAGCCTGCTGGACAACAAATTAGTTGAAATTCCAGTGGGAAGGAAGTTTATGTGACTCTTTTTCTCCATATAATAGATGCTCTGTCAAGTAGTATGTGTCATGCTGTGACAATTCATTCCTGCACTTGTGACAGGACCGCCGGCTGATTTCACTATGCTCAATTAGGAGAAAACGCATATTTTAATCTGCCCCGTGGTGAAGCACCACTTTGCTCGGTGGCCTTGGCAGACCAGCCATTTAACCATTTAGGAGGTAGAAGCTCCTACTCCAGCCCGTCATGTCCCTGCCAGCAGCCTCTCTAGTCTCGTTTTGTTGCCAACACTTCCCGGGTTTCAAAGGACAAACAATTAAAGGCCACTCCATCACTCTCTCAGCCACCATGTTGTGGTCCGGCTCCTTTTGCAGTGGCCACCCCCCTGGCTGCTGGCAATGGGCTTAGTGTGGTGTGCACGGAGGGGCAATGCCTCCCTCCCTGGCCTGGGGGTGGAGAGCCCAGTATGGAAGCCTGCATGGAGCCTTTCTTCTCCCCTCCCCTGGCTTCAGGAACTGGAGGGGCTGTGCCAGCTGCCAGCTCAGCTCCGGCATTGGAGAGTGGGCCCATCCTGGGATGCCCATGAGGGCAGCTTTTTGAACTGACAGTGCCCACACCATCTCCTCACCGTGGTCTACGTCCCCCTGTGGAGAGCGAGATTCTGCGTTTTGTTTGTTTGTGTGTTTTCTGATGTATGAGATGATCCCTGAGACATTTCTTCCTTTCCTTGTTCCACCTTCCTTCTCCCTCGGGCCAGTGCAGACATTCCATGGTGCTTCCAAGGCTCACACAGACCTGGAATTTGGTCTTGAGCTTCCACCAACTGACTTCAGTTATTTGACCTCTCTAAAGCCATAGGTGTTCTCATTTTCAGAGGGGAAGAATAACAGTCCTCGCCTCATCAGTGTCCGAGGATGACACAAGCAGATGCTGAAAAGGCTAATGATGACAGAGCTCTTTCCTGTGCTCCCAGAAGGCTCTGGGACAGGTGCCTCGTCTCATTTAATTCATGCAAACATCCCATAATTATCCCCATTTTACAAAGGTGGAAACTGACCCTCAGAGGAACCAACAACCCCACTGAGCTAGTGAAGGGTTGAGCACCCTGCTGGGGGCAGGGATTAGGGCTGCATAAAGGTTGGCTTCATTCTCTCCCACATCTCCAGGAGGTCGGGACTGGAGATGAAGCCAGACCCCCAGGAGGGTGGACTCCACAGCGACCAAGCTCAGAGCCCAGGGGTGGGGTCAAATGTCCACAGAGTCTTCTCAGAGCCAAGCACTTTGCTCTTCCCATTTCAAAACTAGAAGAATCCCCTGATTTGTAATTGTCCCTGATTTTTTTGTTAACCAATTCTTCCCAGACGGTTTCCTATAACTGCAGCTGACAGCCCAGGGTCAGGCTCGAGCCGACAGCCCAGCCCAGGCCCAGATGCTCTGGGTTTCTGTTTATGAAGCCGCAGTCACTGAACCCTCTCTGTGAACCTAAGGAATAAGACCAGACAGTGGGGTGGGGACCAGACAGCCATCAATTCTGTGCTAGATTCTCCCACTTCTGATGCTTTTCCAGAGCCTGTGACTTGTTGCTTCTAGCCCACTCCACTAAATCACAGCTGCTTGGGGGCAGGGGAGGCACCGGCCGCAGGACCCAGGGCTGTTTTTCTAGGAGGGGATCACAGGCACACACCAGCCTTCCAGCCTCCTTTCCTCCTCTGTCCCTCTCCACTATACCTCTTCCTTGTTCCAGCAAAGCAGCATTAAAGGATCAAGCATCCCTACAGGAGTCCTGGGGTCTCACTGATAAGACTGAAGAGGATAAACCGGCATCAGACCCACTGCACCTGCCCTGAAATGGACGAAGCCTTCCCACAGGGCCTGGGCCAATGGGCTGCCATTTTCTCCCGGCTCCACAAAGTTTCTCTCTAGAGATGAGTTTGTCCCATTCTTCCTGGCTGCAAGGTGAATTTTCATAGCTGCACGGCCTTTCCTGTAAGACATGAAACTGTCTGCCACTTGTAACACTTTTCCCTGCTCTAGAGCTGTATGTCAAATGCGTCCACGTGCAGATGTTTAATCCTTCCTGTACTAATTAATCCACTAGCCCAACTATCTCCCTTACTATCTTTACAGGAACTTTCATTACAATATTAAGCTCACACTGATTCCTCATCTGGAAAGAACAAGAGGAATATATCCCACTTCACATGCGGCTCTATTGAGTTGGCATGGGGGTGAGAGCAGTTCTGTGCCGGGCCTGGAGAAGGCCTCTCAGCACCAGCCCAAAGCCTCACAACCCAAGGCATGTTCTCCTGCAGAGTCCCCAGGCTTCTTGAGGAAACATTGCTGCAGCCCCAGCAAGAAGGAGACCCTCCAGAGCTACTTTGGATCGCCTCATTTCTTGTTCCTTTTGTCCATTGTGGGACTTCTTTTCCTTTAAAAGTTGGCCAGACACAGTTGCTTCCGCCTGTAATCCCAGCACTTTAGGAGGCCAAGGTGGGTGGGTGGATCACTTGAAGTCTGGAGTTCAAAACCAGCCTGGCCAACATGATGTAAACCCATCTCTACAAGAAATTAAAAAAAAAAAAAAATAGCTGGGTGTGGTGATGGATGCCTGTAATGCCAGCTACTTGGGAAGCTGAGGCAGGAGAATTGCTTGTACTAAGAAGGCAGAGGTTGCAGTGAGCCAAGATCGCACCACTGCACTCCAGCCTGGGCGATAGCATGAAACTCTGTTTCAATAAGAAAAAAGTTAAATTAAAAATTTTTTTTAAAGTGAATGTGGGGCATTTCTCTGCTAGAAAGGGGAAGAAGGGAGAAAATGCAGACTGGCGTCATGGACACTTGAGAGCCAAGTCACCTCGTGTGGTCTGCGCCCAGAATGCCCCAGAGCTGGATTGATGTTCTGCTTTTGTCATCTTTAAATTCTGAAAATGTTGTGAACGAGGGACCCCACAATGATGTAGCTGGTCCTGGAGAGAAAAAACATTTGTTGAGCGCATTCTACTTCCTAGGCCAATGGCCAGCAAACTTTGCTGCATGTTGGAATCACCCAGGGGTGCCTTTAAACTCTCACTGCCCAGGCCACACTGCAGACCATGAAGCAGAGTGTCTGGAGGGACAGGCCTCAGGATTTCCTGAAGACCCGGGGGCTAGGATTCCCAGGCAGCACCGCTGGGAGTCACTGCTGCAGGTGACAAGTCTGTGCCGGTGATAAGAGGTGTTGGGACTCTCATTGCCCAGAGGAGGACACTGAGGTCCAGGGAGGTAGAACAGCCTGTCCAAACCCACTCCCTATCGTGGGAGGTGTCACGGTACCTGACGTGACACCCTAGTTCGCCTGAAGCCAGCCTGCTCTGCCGTTAGTTACATTTGGCCATTCTTAAATTCTGCTAGTTTCTGAGTAAAACAGCAAGGTATCCATGCCTTTCCACTCGGAGGAAATTACTTCTAAGCATTTCTTTGGATCTTGCCCATAAAAGGGGAACTTTTGCATGCACTGTCTACATACGCGCAGAATTCTGTGTGGGACATGCAGGCAGACATGCAGAAACTTTCCAAGTTCAGCCAAGCCACAACCAGTCCGGCTGTTTCTGGGTTGCGGAGACATTTCCCAGTGCTTCCCAGGCTGAGGCCTGTCACTCTCTCAGGGGACTCAGGGGACGGCATCTCCTTTCAGCGAAAGTCACCTGACCTGTTCCAGAGGGCCCTGCATTTCCCCTTCCTGCGGCACCACCTTCCACCGCCCCGCTGTCTGTGGGTTCAGAGTCCCTGAGCCTGTGGACATGGGAGGGTCCACGCTGCTCCTGAGCCAGCACCACCCACAGATGCTCTTTTCCATTTCTGTCTTTTTCCCAAACAGGAACTTTTGTCCAAGCGTGCAGGTTTCCTTTCCTCCACGCTCACCTGCTCTGTGTCCGTTTCCTATCTCAAGCCCTGGCTGGCTTGCTGCGGGGCTGTGGGCGGGGTGCATTTGGAAAGAGAAGGGGATATTTGCCTGCAAATTCTGGAGACATCAGCTGGAGGCTCCTGGTGTTTGGGAAGTCTCACCTGCTCCTCCAGGACACACCACCGTCTCCTGGCAGCAGACAGCTGACTTGCGGGAGAAGAACGTGAATGTGGCCACTCTGCTTCTCCACCCTCTGCCTTCAAAGAAGTCCACAGCCTATGGTAGATGGAGGCCCGCAAATGCGTGCAGAGGTTTAGGTGTTTTTTAAAAATCAGTTTTAAAGGCCACAAGACCACTTTCTTCCCACAAGGCTGTAAACAGCCATGTTTCCCCAAAGGGCTGCTGAGTTGTTAAAAATTGCATTTGCTATTTCTCAGATCGAATTGTCCTCAACTGAATATTTCTGACTGTCCAAGCAACAGTGCAAAGCCTCAACCAACCTCTCCTGGTCCAGGCTGAAGCCAGAGCACGGAAGGCCGCCTTGCACCCTGGCAGGGCAGTGACGCATCTGTCACTCCTCGTGTTAAGAAAAATAGAACACTTCTTTAGCAGTTCTATGACTGTGCCTCTCTCTGGGTTGGTATGCGCTTTGGCTTTTCACCTGACTGGGTGAGATTGACAGTGCGATGGGTGGAGCTCCTGTCTAGAATGTTCTAGGTTTCTGGCCAGGTGCAGTGACTCACAGCTGTGGGAGGCTGAAGCAGGAAGATCACTTTGAGGTCAGCAGTTTGACACCTGCCTGGGCAACATGGCAAGACCTCATCTTTACAAAAAAATTTTAAAATTAGCCAAGCGTGATGACTCAGCCACTTGGGAGACTAAGGCAGGAGGATTGCCGGAGCCTTGGAGGTCCAGACTACAGTGAGTCATGATCATGCCACTGCACTCCAGCCTGGGTGACAAAAGAAGACCCTGCCTATCTCAAAAAATAAAAATAAAAAATTAGGTTTCTAGTGACCCTTGTTGCCTTGTCTTTGTTACAATGCAGGCTACACACCTTTGTGTCCCATTACAATTTAAGCAGAATATGCCCTGTGGAAGATTCTACAAGGCCACATCTAATGGAAACAGTGAGCACAGTGGGATTAAACTCAAAGGTGTCTGACAGATTTGCCAACAAATGTCCTCCTCTGAGTCCATGGGGAGAGATGTGGGTGGCAGTCTCGGGTGCTGTTATTCCTGCAGGTAGATTTAATAGTCAGAATCAGCCATCGGATGTTTTTCCCAGACAGGCTGGTATCTCATTAGAAATGGAGTAAGTAGAATTTAATGCAATTGAAAAGAAATCCAACAGACTCCAATCTAAAGAATGTCATTTTAGGAAAATAGCAGCGACTTACAATTTACTGCCCCTAAATTGGAAAATCAGTTTTAGAACATTGTAAACTTTTAATTGCATGCAGCCTGAAAACAGGTTTAAAACAGGAAGGAGGGGAAGAAGAGCTCAGTCACTGAACACCTTCGAGTCTGTGCCAGGTGCAGTCTTAGGATTTCATTTTATCCTCGCCACAGCCAGATGAGATTGGAGTTCCTTCCTCTGAGTTATAAATAAGGACTTCGAGGCTCAACAAGGAAAGTCTCTTGCTCAAGGTCACTAGGGAGAAAGTTGCAGGGTTTAGACTTGAAGTCAAGTCCATCTGGCTACAAAACCTGTAATCTTTGTTTTGTTTTTCGAGACAGGGTCTCACTCTGTCTCCCAAGCTGGAGTGCAGTGGCTCAACCTTGGCTCACTGCAACCTCCACCTCCCAAGTTCAAGTGATTCTCCTGCCTCAGCCTCCTGAGTAGCTGGGATTACAGGTGCCCATCACCACACATGGCTAATTTTTGTAATAGAGATGGGGTTTCGCCATGTTGGCCAGGCTGGTCTTGAACTCCTGACCTCAGGTGATCCACCCACCTTGGCCTTCCTAAGTGCTGGGATTACAGGTGTGAGTCACTATGCCTGGCCAAAACCTGTAATCTTTGAATCCACCATGAAACATCTGCCTGGAAACATTTTCTTTCTTCTACAAATGGATCCCCATGACTGCCACTTAGGTGGTTCCAGAAAATGGCGGCTGCCTCTGCCTCCCCAAGCGTCAGATCCACTCAGCCTGCGAAACAGGCTCACTGCCTGGGAGTGGATGCAGGAAGTCTTGGAAGGTGCAGCTCACTTCTCTTCAAATTGCATCCTAAGAGATGTCACTCTTATCAGCAATTCCAGAGCATATTTGGAAAGGCAGTTTTATTTATTTATTCATTTTTTTTTCCTTTTTAATTTTAGGTTCAGAGGTCCATGTGCAGGTTTGTTACCTGAGTATATTTCTTGTGTGAAGCTGAGGTTTGGGCTTCTAACGATCCCATGTCACAGGTAGTGCACAAAGGACCTGAGAGGTAGCTTTGCAGCCCTTCTCCCGCCCCGCTCCCTTTTTGGAATCCCAGGTGTTTTTGCTCCCATCTTTGTGCCTGTGTGTACCCAATATTTGGCTCCCGCTTATAAGAACAGAGATTTTTAGTTTTCTGTTTCCGCATTAATTCACTTAGCAAAATGGCCTCCAGCTGTATCCATGTTGTTGCAAAGGACACCGTTTCATTCTTCTTTACAGCTGCAGAGCATTCCATGGTGTATATGCACCAGGTTTTCTTTATCCAGGTCCCCCTTGGTGGGCACCTGAGTTGATTCCATGTCTCTGCCATTGTGAATAGTGCTGTGATCAACCGCGGTGTCCAGGTGTCTTTTTGATAGAACAATGTTTTCCTTGGAGTATATGCCTAGAAATGGGATTACTGGGATGAACGGTAGTTCATTTTTAGTTCTTTGAGAAATCTCCAAACTGCTGGAAAGCAAGTTTTAATAAACAAACACCCTCTTCCTCCACTTCCAGAACCTGGATGTCCTTTCTAGCGCCATCTCTGCTAATCACCCTCCTGCTCCCCACACCTGGCTTGCACTAGACTTGCCGTTTGCTATTCCTTGGTAAATCTCATGAGCACTGGCTGAAGTAGTTTCTCTTTTCTGGGATGCTCTGACACTCCACACCCAGCTATGCTTTTCTCCAGGTAGCATTCATGAGGCCTGTGTTGTCTGAGCGTCCCTTGCTGCCAGGTAGACAGAACAAGGGCAAGATACTGATATACGTGCTGAACAAGACACTGTTCTAGCCGCACAGATAGTCCAGCAAACCAGAAGAGCAGCAGCATCCATTCTGGCACCTTGTATCTTGTGTTTGCACCTTTTTGGTGCCTTTGCCCCGGGTGTCTGGCTTTGGAGTTACGATGGGCCTGTCTGCCTCCACGTAGGGAGTTAGAGTGAGTTTCATGTTGCACCCCACAGAGCCCTGCACAGAGCTTTGAGAATGGTAGGCCTCCAGGCGATGTTTTGTATCTAATTACATGATATAGGGGACACAAAAATGTTCTCCCTGGCTCTGTGAGATTCAGAGCTGAGAAGTATCCAGAAAGTATGGCTCTGGGCGTGGGTGACTAATCAGGCTACATAAATGACAAAAGCCCTTTCGTCCCACAGCAGGGTATTGAGAATCGTACTTTGCCTTCAGTTCATTTTGCTCACCTAGACTAAAAAGGAAAACAATTTGCAAGACGGTGGTACCCAGAAAGAACAATTATTTGCAAGACGGTCGTACCAAGATCATTTGCTTGCAACACAATGCTCTGTAGGAAGTCAGAGGACCGGCAGCAGCAGCGAACACAGGGCCTTCCCTCCCCTGGGCAGGTGCACCCAGCAGCATGGGAACACGGCTGTGGGGGTGCCCGTAACCCTGGGTCTGGAAGGCTTCAAGGGAGGTGTCCATTCAGCCCAGGCTCTGAGGAGAAGAGCGCCATTGGCACCACCTGGGATGTAGCTGCTGGACTGCGCAGCACCTACGCCCCCAAGTGATGCCCAGTGAGTCATGTGAAACCATGGTCCACAGCTTCCTGTACACAAGAAGAAAGAACTGGAGCAGAGGGAGAGAGGGAGCTGCCCCGTTTCTTTCTTTCCATCCTCTTTTACCTTCTGATTATTGTTTCTGATGGCTCCGTGATGAAATAAACCATTCATCACAGCATCTTCTTATGTGCTCCTCCTTCCAAGTCAGAAACATGGACAGGGCTTTCCCAGGAAGCTTTCTAGGACCACGCTGCCCACTGTCCTCGGGAAAGCGCACTGGTTCTATGCATGGCCCTCTGTGGTATGGGCACAGATAGCATTCCCTGCCAGGCTGCCATGGTACTTTCCATCCAGAAATGGCACTAAAGGAGAATGAGTAAGGAAACAGACCCCCATCTTGTGAGGTCCTGTGGACCCAGTTAGCTCTAGAAGGTCAATAGCTCAGCGGATGCACAGCTAAGAAAGCCCCATGGCGGGGAGCAGGGACTGAAGGAGGCAATAAGTTCATCAAGGGAGGGGCTGCCAAAGGAGATGGAATCCCAGAGAACGGGGAAATGACCTTTTGACTTCAGTTTACTGTGATCTGGACTTCTTGCGATTTCTGTAAGAACTGCTTGGAAAAAACCCAGTTGCTACACGAAGTTCTCCTTTCCATACTGAGTGCTATCAGTGGCTCTGACTCTTAAGTGTTTATGGCAGGCTGAGTACTGTACATATGCCATCTCATCAGTCCTCACAGCAGCGCAGATGGGGAAACTTCATCCTTGTGTTCCAGAGAGGGCTCGCCCTTGGCCACAGAGGTAGAATGTAGGAAACCTGGGACTCTAACCTGGGCCTCCCTGCCTCCATAACCTAGCAGGACATTCTTGAGCTACACACACACACACACACGCACACACACAGCAGTTATGCCCTTGGGGCTCTGGGCTTTATGATAAAATTCTAAACCTGGTCTCAGGCAGAGAAAACATTTGGTCTCTGTATTTCCTGCCTAACCTAGAAAGGTGCCTGCCACAAAAGCGAGATTTACCAGAGTCCTTGCTTCGGCAGTCTTGCTATACCGGCAGATTCACGCCTTGATGAGATTGCTCTCTATGATGAAACTTGATTCAAGTTCTTGGGATCGCTTTTTGCATGCTTTTCACTCTCCAGGTTTATTAACTGGGAGTGTGTTGTCAGGACATGAGGCCAGTGCTTCATATGACCCAGTAACTCGGAAGGAGGGAGCCCCTTAACCCATCCCCCTGAGTGAGCCTGCAGGGACACTCTGATGTGTGTCTCATAAATTCAGCCATTGTGGCTGCGAGCGCCTTGGCTGTAGCTGGTTTTATGAGATATCACGGTGCTGTGCCATGCACCTGTGTAGCTGAGAACAGAATGTTCGCTGTGGAGGTGGAAAACAACGGCCACTGGAAGGAATTCAAGTAGTCCCCTTTTGTTAGCAATGGAAGTGGAGCATGTGGCCTGGAGCAACTTTCTAAAAGATCATTGAAAGAAACTCACGATTTTCTACTTTATACCCATATCCTTTAATCCTTTGGCTAAAATTTCACGTACCCACCAAAGTAACCAGATTTATTTTGCTCCCCACCAGCCAAGATGTTAACGAGACCCTTCGGCTTTCCCTCTGCCCGCTGCCTTTAACCTGGGCCAATTAGCTTGGGAATGACACTGCAGCCTGGCCTCAAAACACGACACTTGCTCGGAATTGTCCTTGAATGCTGCCATCCCCCTGTGGGAATCAGAAATCCCAGAGCCTGGGTGTTTAACCCTTTCCACGCCATGGACAGGCCTCAGGTTCTAAAGAGCAGAGCATGTCTCACAGGCAGACCTGACCTTGGCTCGTCATCTGGAAGAACAGCTTCAGGGTTGCCCATGTGGAGAAGAGAAAATGACCAGAGAACAAGTGTGCTCACAGCCCTTGTGGGAATTGGGGGTAACTGTGCCCACCTGGGGGGCTTTTCTGACGACACTAACTCAGAGCAGACTAAGATAGGGGAGGGGCCTTGTTTTCTTGCGTGGCTCATCTTTGCCTCTGTTTCTCCATCACGTCAGAGTGAAAGATGTAGCCCATGGTGTTGCTCGTGGTTTCAGAGGAGAGTTGAAAAGGAGGGGAATGGAATATTCGCAAGTGTCTACCTGTAAACAAAGCCTGCCAGGTATGTTCTCTCATCTCTGGGAGCAGCAGCTTCCTGTAATCTTTTAGACTTTCGTTCACTCTGATCACAAGGATTTTACAAGGGGCCCTCCTTGACCACAGCCTGAGCTTGGCCCTTTATTTGTAAGTGAACTCAGCAGTGTCGCTTCCACGGCCTTTTCTAACCATCTCATGTGACAGACCTGCCAGCTGTGCCAGCAGCCTCGGGGTGCTGGAGGCTGCACCCAGGGAAGGGGAAGCGTCGGAAACAGCAGGCTCTCTGAGCACAGCTTTCTGCACGAAACTCTCTCCAGGCATCGTGCAGGCCGCGTTCTTTCTTTCCCCCTTGAGACGTCCGGTTTTCACAGCGAGTTACACCGTGAAGAGCCTCACCTGGCTTTGAGACCACTTCCCCTTGGCCCAGCTCAGCAGCCCATCTTCAGTAAGTGCCTGTTATGTCCCCAGACCATTCCAGAGAGGGTGACTGTCCAGGTTTGCCAGGACTCTCCTGCCTGGAAGACCTCCCAGTGTGGGGCGGACTGGGACCATCAGTCACCTCAGCAGGGGACAGCAGGGATCCTCTGGCTGTTTCTTTAGCGATCTGAGTGGCTTACTTGGGAGGCTGCACGGCTGAGCAGGCGAAGCACTTACAGAGGAAGCGAGTCCTGTGATGCTGTCAACTTGCTTCTTAACCTTAGGTCAGTCAATTACTTTCCCTGTGTTTCAATTCTTTTTGCCACCTGTATGGTGGGAATAATACCGATTTGTCCAATTACTAGGATGCTGTGAGAATTAAATTACATAGTAGCTGCAAAATAATTTGGCTTTCTTGGAGCTGGACACCGCCTGAACCTGAGTGGAATGAGTATGCACTTCTTGATGGCCTCCATCTCCAGCCAAGCTGCCTTGGGACACTAGAACAATAGTGTAAGTCCCAGTTTCCAGCCTAAAACAGCATGAGGACAAGGCCAGGAGGCCTTAGGAAGGCTGCATCAGAACCCACAAGGATTGCATGGAGATGCCACCACCCCACAGCTAGAGCCCCCCTGCAAAGGATCACCGGCTTCCAGTGGGCATTGCTGGGGACAGGGCACAAAGCTCCGAGTCACAGAAATATTTACTATTATTATAGTCTTGATGGCGGATGACAGAGCTGTCCCTGACTCTGTACTCTGTGCATCCATTTGGCACCTTGAATCTGGAATGTCTGAACACACGGACAACCAGAGTGAGACAGAGGCCTCTGTCTGTCGCGTCCTGCACACACATACATACACACACCATGCACACACATGCATGTCCCTAAGAAGGAGCACTAATAAACTTCCCCCCACTCCTGCTCTCCTGGACTCCCCAGGTTGTGGCTCCATGGCTGCTCCTCCCTGTGCACAGTGGTGACGGCCTTTCCATCCTAAGTCTGGTTTGCTCCTGCTCGGGGCCTTGACACTTATTCTCTGCTTGGAACGTTCTTCCTCCAGATCTTTCTGTGGCTGGCTCCTTTTTGTTGCTCAGCTCTCAGCTAAAATCTCACCTCAGTGGAGGGGCTGTTCCCAACTACCCGCTCCATCTGGAGGAGCCGCACCTTCTGTTACTTTCTTTCCCATCGGAGTTTATTCATCAAACCACTTTTACTCTAGGCCACTTTTATTTGCTTATTTTCTAACTTCTTCCTGTGGTAGAGACAGCCAGGTGTCTCCTGCTAGCCATCCTCTCCTTCTTCCCTGGTCACAGAGGCCTGGATTTTAGCCAGGCTTGTGTTCACTCAGAACAAGAGAGCATGTCCCAGCCTCTCTGGCTTAAGGGGTGGCCACATGACTGGCTTACCCAGTGTCCTTAGAAGGAGGAGTCACACTCATTCTATCCCCTTTCCTTCTTCCTGTCAGCTGGAACATGAATGTGATTGCTGGAACTGAAGCAGCCATGTTGGACTCTGAGGTGAAAGCCTCATGCACTGGAGAGCAGGGCACAGAGAATGAGGATCCAGAAAGCCCTCAGTCACGTCTTTCTGGGCTTCTTTAATGGGAGAAAGAGACGAGGTTCTAACTCGTTTAAGCTATTGTTATGTTTGGCCTTCGGTCATTTGCAGCTAAACCAACTCTTACTAATGCCTGTTGCTCCCTCTGCCCTCCCTTGGCCGTGCCTCCCACCTCACAGAACATGAGCTCTGTAAAGTCAGGGTCCCACCTGCCTTGTTCACTGCGTAGCCCCAGCACTAGAGCAACAGCTGCCATACTAGTCATTGGGTAAATTTTATGCAATGGCTAACTTGCTAATCTCTCTTCATATTTAATTTATTCCCTCGCTGCCTCCTTTCTCTCTCAGCATTGTGTTATTTTAGTTCTCTTTTGACTTCCCTCAAATCCTCTTTCGCCTATGTGTCCCTGAAATGTAGGAATTTCCCACATTTCTGTCCTCGGCTGAGGTGGAACTAGGCATTTCCATGATGATGTCTGCATTCCCAAAAACCCTTTCAAGACAAGCCGCCTTTACCACGGCCCACCTCCCGGCCAAGTTTAATTCCATATGCTCCTGTCCCACCCTGACTGGACCAGTGGGTATCACGTGACCCAGAGACAGCTGCAACGGCCAATCGGAAGGCTTGTCAGGAGCCTATGTCATTGCCTGGAAGAATGAACTGCACCAAAGAGATTCTCTCTCCATCAGGAATATTTCTTCATTTTGATTTTAAGTTTCCTTTATATGAAAAATACTCATAAATACCTAAAAGAAAAATCACTCCTACAATTATACCAGTTTTTAAAAACATACATGACCATGAAATTTGTACCCCTTCCCCTTCCCAGGCCTAAGAAATCTTCTCCCCTTGACATAGTCAGACTTAGCAGTTCGTATTTTATTTTTGTATTAATCAGCCATCTAAATATACACGCATGTTTACACACATATCCTCACACACGAACACACGCTTATCTTCCCCATATTGGTCTGCAGTGTAGCACCTCTCCAGGCCCAGAATTGCAGCTGTCCCAGGATTGCCCAGAGGCTTTGAGCGAACGTCTGGTGACCTACTCTACAATCTCCCCATTGCGCAATTCTCAGGACGTGGCAGCCAGCGTTCTCAGATGTGTAGATTTACAAACTTGAAGACAGTTACTCAAAAGGGGGATTGCTAACTCAAAGAGCACGCATTTAAAAATTTTTTAAATAAATGTTACCAAATTAATATCCAAAATGCTTATAGCAAGTTGAAATTTCCACTGCCATATATAAGACTTTCTATTTTCTCACCCTCTCTTTAGCACTACCATTGCCATACTTTTAAATTTTGGCCAATGAGCTAATAAAGGAATAGAATCACATGGCATTTTAATTTGTACCTTCTCATATACTGGCAGAGTTGCCTCCAAGACTCAGGTGCTGAGCTGGTGTTGAAGGATGTGCAGAGAGAAGCCGTCAGGTATGCTGTGCACTTTGAGGAAGAGGCAACTTGAGAGGGAGAAGGGTCGTGGCACAGTGAAGTCATGGGGAGGGAGAAGCTGTGGGAAGAGAAGAGTCAGGAGGGGAGAGAAGAGTGTCAGTGGTGTGGGGCCAGGGGACCCGAGCAGTCATGGGTGGAGGCTGAGGCACCCTGTTGGTGGAGCTGGGGCCGAGGCTGTGCGCATATCAGCTGGTGGCTCTGGTAACACCTGGGAGGCCAAGTAACCTTCCAGCTCATCCTTGTCCTTGTGTCCCCTCCCAGCTTCCCGTTTCACCTTGCTCTTGGCAGTGAGGACATCCTCAACACAGAGTCTGATGTGTCCAAAGGAACCTGGCTTTCTATCTATCCCCAAATGGAACTCTCTAGATTTTCCTGTTACTCTGAATGACTCCCACCATGCTCCTGGTCTCAGGGACCTGAAACTGTGGAGATATTTCTTCTCTTATTTAACATTTTAATTTTATTTTAAGTTGTGGCTAAAATAGACATAGATTCACCACGATGACCATTTCTAGTGCGCAGCTCGGCAGTGTGGAGGATGCTTTGCTGCTGTGTGGCTCATCTCCAGCACCCCTTTCCTCTGGCACAACTGAAATGCTTGGCCATTGCGCAACTCCCGCTTCCCTTTCTAGAAAGACATCTTCAACCCCCCAGCCACTGTCCAGTCACCAAGGATGAGGGTCAAGTTCATCTGTACCTGCAGGACCTAGTACCCGACCTGCCATGTGCTAGAACTCCATGCCATTTATTCCTACCCCTCCAACAACCGCCTGTGATTCCTCTAAGGAGACAGAGGCCCGTGGCAACCTCTGGGAGAGGCAGCCCCAGGAGCCTAAGGGTTCCCGCATCCTGATCTTGGATCCTTGCTTCCCTCTGGTCCACCTCGTCCCCCGTTGTGACCCTCCCGGCCCACCCTCTGCTGCCTGTACACACCGTGGGGGCTCTGGGGCACTGTTCTCCTACCGCTCTTCCCCTCCAGTTCCCCTCAGTTGTGGCCATCAGCCTTGCTGTCCCTGCTCTGCCCACAGCACCCCTCCTTCTTCCCGCACATCTCAGTTCCTCCGCACAGGCCTTGCATTGCGCGCACTCTGCGTGGAGTTGGAGCCCTCGGCCGGGCGTTTGAGTCCTCCCAGCCATGGCTCTCACGGAGTTGCTGGCTGCCCGCTTCTCTGCCGTTACTGCCAGCTCTGCCTTCATTTCCTGCCTCTGTACCTTTGCTTTTCCTGCTTCTTTTATCCCAAATGCTCTTCTCCACTCCATTCCCCAAGAGCTGTGTTTGTTTTTATTTGCCACTGCCTCGCGGGGAGGCACGGGCCTGAGACTTTGTAGGTGCACAATACGTTCTTATGGAATGAGTGAGTGAATGAACGGTGCGATGCTTCCTTTCCTCAAGGCACCCTCTGAGCTGCCTCCTCCCCAGGGAAACTTGCATGCTCCCTGCAGGCTCGGATGTCCTCATTGACACTTCATTTGTTCCTGCCTTTGCATGTGCCATGTTCTGAACTGAATTAATGTTAGCTACTCGTCTGAGCCTCTCAGTTAGATTGTGAGCAACTTGGGGTAGAAACAGTGTTTTTAGTGTTGACTATGTATATCCCTCTCCCTTGCATACACACACACACACACACACACACACACACACGCAGACACGCACACACATATGCACACATGCTTGACGCGGCACACGAGCCTGTAGTCACAGCAGTGGACACTCAATATGTGCCAGTTGACGTGACCTGAGCCAGCCAACAGTATTCCTTCCACCCTCTGCTCTTTCTGCAGGCACTGGGACTCCTTCCCTTCTCTCCACCTCGTCCCAGCTCTGGCTCCCATTTCCCCATCATGCGGCCAGGGCAGCATTGCCAGCTGGCATCTACAGGCAGGAGGCTGATTCACTCTGGCTGTCGTGCCATCATCCTTCCCCACACCGCATGGCACATAGAGGATGAAAATGGGTCCCTGCAAGAACCCTACATTTAGATGTCAGAGAGAGACAGTCAGCCAAGAATACTGCTAAGATGTCCAATGCAAACCTGGCTTCCGCTGGAGTAATCATGGCAAGTATTTAGGGTGCTTTCCCAAGGCACCAGGCACTGTGTTAGGCACCTGCCTTTCCCCATTTAAACACTGCACACCGCACTGGCCTTGGGTGAGGACCAGTGTGATCTCCATTTTACAGCTGAGGAGTGGGGCAGGGCAGGGTAGGGAGTGCGCCCAGAGCACACAGCTGCTGAGCAGAGGCATGGAAGTCAAACCCAGGACTCTGCGCTCAGGCTCCACCCTCTGCTCCAAGGCATCCCGGGTGGTAGAGAAACTGCCCTGGGAAGCACCCCATCCCGAACATGGGTTTTACAATGAGGAAGCTGAGACCCAGAGGGAGATGGGGAGTTACTTGGCAAGCCTCACAGCCTGTCCTTGCAGAGCAGGCGCCAAACCCAGGTGTGCTAGGCCATTCTCGCACTGCTATAAAGAAATACCAGAGACGGGGTAATTTCTAAGAAAAGAGGTTTCATTGCTTCAGGGCTCTGCAGGCTGTGCAGGAAGCATGGTGGCATCTGCTTCTGGGGAGGCCTCAGGGAGCTTGTACTCATGGCGGAAGGCGAAGCGGGAGCAGGCAGGTCGCATGGCAGAGCAGGAGCGGGGTAGGGGGAAAGTGCCATATTCTTTTTTTTTTAAAGAGAGGGTTTCACCATGTTGGTCAGCCTGGTCTTGAACTCCCGACCTCAGGTGATCCACCCGCCTTGGCCTCCAAAGTGCTTGGATTACAGGCGTGGGCTACTATGCCCGGCCAAGTGCCATATGCTTTAACAACCATATCTCACAAGAACTCGCTCACTATTGTGAAGACAGCACCCAGCCATGAGGGAGCCACCGCCATGACCTACACACCTTCCACCAGGCCCCGCCTCCAGCACTGGGGGTTCTTCAACATGAGATTTGGGTGGGGACAAATATCCAAATGACATCACCAGGTTTCTCAATTCCCAACCCTGTGTCCTTTCCACAGCCTTGTACACCAAATAGCAGATTGTCCCTCCCTTTCTTCTTTAATGAGCTATTTATTAAGGGTGTCTAATGGCAGACTCCATTTGGGAGAAATGTTGGGTTTTTTTTTCCTTTAAGACAAAGTAAATGCATGGAGTTGGGAGCAGTTCAAGGCAGCGGTTTAGGATGAAGAGAATAGAGTGGAAGGAAAGGGATCCGACTGATTGTGTAGGGGGAGAAGGAGCCACTGAGGGGGCCCTTCAGGGTGGCTGAGCTTGTCAGAGGAAGACATGTCCCACAGAGGGCCACTGATGGGGAGACAGGCATTTCCTCAGAATTTGGGGAAGGCGGTAATTGATGAGGACCCTGATTATTATGTGAAAGCAGAGGCCAATGGGGGTGGTGGGATTAGTGCTGGGGGCTGTTGCGACTCACGGTTTGTAATTTCTCAGCAGGCAGCCATTGTTGGGGGAGGAATGGTGCCTGTGAGGCCCAAACTGGGATTTCAATCCCACCCTCATATCTGTTGGCTTTAGGAGAATCACATCACCATCCTGAAGTTCTCTAACTTTCCATGGAGTTGGTTTGGGGAGCAACAGAGATTGTAGAAGTAAAACCATTTTGCAAAGTATAATGTGCTTTCCAAGGCCTGTGTTCTTATCAGGAAATATAGTAGCATTACTTGGGTGTGGGCAGGGAGGATGGGGACTGATTCCTTCATTGAAAACATGTGTATTGATGGAAGCGTATGGTGTGCCAAGCCTGTGTTAGATGTTATGGGAACATACAAAATAATCCCACAGTTGCCAAGGGGTGGCTATGGGAGTCACACAGGGCAACACCTGGGAGGCTGCAATGAGGAGAAGAGGGGTGAGGTGAGGGGAGAGGAGTGAGTTCAGGAATGCTTGACCAGGGCAGCCTCCAGCAACAATGAACATCATGCCAGGCTGTGCTTGATGGCAAGGAGACCAAGGGACGCCAGGAGGACAGCGGGCATCCTGATGATGGAATGGGGGCAACAGAGGAGCTAACAGAGTTCTTTTGAGTGTAGAATCCCCAGTTCTTGTGAGCTTACTGACGATGGGAGTAAGGGAGAATCAAAGAAGAGGCAGGGCCTAAGTGAAGGAGGTCTGGTGACCTGGATACGGAGGCGGGGGCATCACAGGAAGGTAGCATTTAAGAGCATCTGTGCCAGTGCCTTCTGTTTTCAGGGAAGAGGGGCCATGTGGCCATGTACCCCAGCCATCATGTTCGTAGCACATCCCAGATTTGCCTGGTGGGCCCTCTCCCTCCAGCTGGCTCCTCCATGTGGCTGCTGGCAACTCCTTCCCTGGGAATCACATCCCCACCCCACCCGAAAAACTTGCCCTGTGCAGTCCTACTCAGCCCCATCTCCATGGCTTCCTGCCACCTCAAAGGACCATGCTCCCAAGCAGACTTACTAAGTGCTGGTATCTGAGAGTTGTCAGGTATTTTCAGATGCATGTTCCCATGGAGTCCTCACCACTACCCTGAGAGATGGGCATTACAATCCTAGTTTGCACATGGGAAAAATGACCCAGTTTACCAGTATGGGGAATAGACTATTCAGTCATTCATTTCACAAATATTAAATAAATACCTACAACTTGCCAGGCTGTGTGAGGAACTCAACACAGTACAGAGCCGGGTTTTGAACTCCAGGCCCACTGCTTTGCCTCATTCATCCGGCCCCAGTCTCAGGGATTCCTTTCCCCACGCACAGCTCTCCCCGAGTCACTGGGCAGTGCAGACTCTGTTGAGCACACTTAGTTCAGGCAGCCCATCAGATTGCCAGATGTGTGAGGACAGGAACTGTTTTTATCTTTGCATCTCCAAATTTGTCTGAGAAAAAGTCCCTCAATAAAGGAGCATTGAGGGCAATTGAGCTGGTTTGCGGGATATACAGATCCTTCCTTGGGAAGCCAGGCACCAAAACCACGCCCTCGTTCTCTAGTAGCATTTAAAACAGAATCCCCTTTTTCTATGAGGCACTCAGAGCACTTTCTAGATCCTAGGTAATGGATCCATGGCACACTCTGGAAGAAGAGGGAACAGGAGCAAAAAATGCTGCCTTCATTTTACTGATGGAGAAATTCAGCACAGAGCAGCCCATGCCTGTCCTGGCGTCAGACAGGAAGCCAGCAGAGGACCAGGGAGCTGGAGTCTCCTCCTCCCTTCAGGTTCCATTCATCCTGTCCTATGGATCCTGCTGTGCCTCCAGGGCAGAAAGAGCGGCTCTGCCAGACAAGGACTGCCATGCATAGCCCTGACGCCTGGATGCAGAGCTCTGACCTAGATTTCCCAAGGCCTGAAACAGTTATTTTATCCAAAGTACAAATGGAAAAATGTGGGTCATAAAAGTAAAATTGGTAACTGCAATCATAGCTTTTAAGTTAACCTAAGATGAAAAATTTTAATTCATTCATTCAGGGCAGGAATTTATATTCGTTCCCCAGTTTTATTTATTAAATAAAACTCATTTATTTAATAAATATTTAATGAGCACATAGGAGCTGCTCATTAAATATTTATTAAATAAATGAGTTTATTTGTTCTCTTATTTAACTTTGGTGAGATGCAAAGGTTGGACAGGTTGGAGTCCTGTTTTAATGACTAAGTATGCCTCACTTTAAAAGACCAGCGTGGATGTTCGGACATCAATGATAAAGATGCTGACTGACTGCTTGTAAAGCAAAAGCTCCAGCTTCCCCCCATGTAAGTCATGTGTGCTAAGTTTTGTGTTCCTGATTTTTTTTCTTTCACCAGTATCTCTTAAAGGACCCTCTTTTTTTCACAGCTCATTACTCTGTCAGAAGGCCACCTGCAATTAAGGGTGTGATTTTGGCTGTGGAATACTGTGGAATGAGCTAATTCACAAGGGGTTCAACTGTGCTCTGTTAACACAAGGTTCAGTTTGGCCAATGGACACAGACCATTTTTCTAAAGAACTCACAAGTCTTAACTGGAACTTTCACTAAGTTACATTTTGAATACTAATTTGCACTATCCATAAGATATGATTTTCTAAACCAAGGCAAGCTTTGGCCCAGCCCCTATTTCAGCTGTGCCCAAGGAAACAGAGTCATCAGTTCAATTTCACTGTATTTGCCCTTCTTCCTCTACTTTCTCCCCCAAGAAAATCCATTTTGTGTAACATTAAAAGAGAGCTTTGATAAAAGTTTATAACAAGTAGTTGTGAATGCCACTCATGGTCCTTCCCTGCCCCTTCTCCCAGGCACATAGTAGGATTTTGCTTCTCCATCCCCTTGAAGTCAGACATGCCATGAGACTTGCTTTGGCCAATGGCACGTGGGCGGCAATGACGAGGGTCACCTCCCTGTGGAAGTCTTTGAGAGCAGGTGCATGATTCACACCTTCTATTTCCCTGCTCTGGCAATTGGCAACATTCTAGATGGTGGGGCTCTATCGTGCTGGAATAAAATGGAGTGGAATCCTCGTCTCCCACGAGAATACCATGGAAAGTAAAGGGGAAGCAAATCTTTACTATTTTTCACTCCTGAAATTTTTATTTATTGTTGCAGCACAAGCTGACCCATCCGGCTGATAAAAGAGAAGGTTTCAAATCAGCAGCTCTGGTTTAGAAAACGTGCATCCTTCCTCCCTCTCTCTTTCACGGTACCATATTCACATCTCTTGCTCTCTGTCTAGATAGAAAGAGAGAGAAATTGTACTCTTACTTTGTAGGTGCTGCTAGGATTTAAATAAATCCAATAGTGTTTTGATTCATCAAAACAGTGATAGCCCCAAAGGACTAGAGGCTTTACAGACCAGCTATGCACCTTCCTCAAGGTAAGGTCCTTTACCTGTGACTGAGTCATTGGTGGGACTGGGTGTGACTGAGGCAGTGGCCCACGTGAGGAGTGCATCAGCCTTTCCAGTGCTTCTAGAGACAGCATGATGCCCAAGTGGCAGAACCGACAGTTCTCTTTTAATATGTACCCATATCTCTGTTCATATTTCTGAAATGACTGTCCCATCATGGGTGTCAGAACCATCGAATCAATTAAGTATTGTAGTTCCAGTGATCAGGAGTCCTGAACTCTAGCCGCTGCTTTATGTCTTATCTTTCTTTGTAAACTCGATTTTTTTCCTTCGTAGATTAGGCATCGTAGTATTGATTGTCTACTATTTAAAACTATCGTGTGTGCATTGTTCAGACCCAATGGAAGACCAGTAAATCACTTCTCATGGAAAACTTGCCACTGACCAATATCTATTGAACAAGGCAAAGTGAATTGCTTTGAGTAATTGAAATCATCTGATCAAACACAGCTTCACCAAGTCAATTTTTTTAAATGCTATTTTTAAGAGCAGTTTTAGGTTTACAGAAAAATTGACAATAAAGCATAGAATACCTTGATACCCTATCTCCCCTTGCACACAGTTTATCCTATTACTGATACCTTGCACTCTTGTGGTATTTTGTTATAAGCAATAAACCAATATTGATATATCATTGTATCAGTCACTCTTGGTTTTGCATATTCTCTGAGTTCTGACAAATGTGCAATGCCATGTACCCACCGTTACAGTGCTATACACAACAGTTTCACCGTCTTCAATATCTGTCTCCTGTACTCCACCTATCTATCCCTTCCCTGCCCCTCAAACCCCTGGCAACCACTGATCTTTGTTGTCTCTATAGTTTTGGCTTTTCCAGAATGTTATATAATTAAACATAGTGGGCATCCTTTTGGGACTGGCTTCTTTCATTTAGCCATATAAATTTAAGGTTTCTTCATGTCTTTTCATGGCTTAATAGCTCATTTCTTTTAATTGCTGAATAATATTCCATTATCTGGATATACCACAGTTTATTCATTTACCTACTGAAGGACATCTTAGTTGCTTCTAATTTCTAGCAATTATGAATAAAACTGCTGTAAACAGCCATGTGTAGTTTTTTTTTTTAATTTTCAACTTTTAAGTTCAGGGGTACATGTACAGGATGCACAGGCTTATTACATAGGTAAACATGTGCCATGATGCTTTGCTGCGCAGATCATCTCATCACCTAGGTAGTAAGCCCCGCATGCATTAGCTCTTCTTCCTGATGTTCTTCCTCCTCCCATCCCCCTCCTCCAACAGGCCTCAGTGCGTGTAGTTCCCCCTTCCATGTGTTGCTATGTTCTCTCATCATTCAGGTCCCACTTATAAGTGAGAATGTACAGTATTTGGTCTTCTGATCCTCATGTGCAAGTTTTTGAGTAGATATACGTTTTCAACTCACATGAGTAAATGCAAAGAGGTGCCACTGCGGGATCATATAGTTAAGTCTACATTTAGCTTTGTAAAACATTGCCAAACTCTCCAAAGTGGCTGCACCATTTTTCATTCCTCCCAGCAGTGAATAGGAATGCTCATCGCTCCACATCCTCGCCAGCATTTGCTATTGCCAGGGTTTGGTTTCCAGCAGGTGTGTAATGTATCTTGTTGTTTTAATAAATGACATGACAGCAAGCCTCTCTTGGTATACTTGACACTTGTGTATCTTCTTTGGTGAGGTGTCTGTTAAGATCTCTTGCTCACTTTTTAATTGAAGTGTCTGTTTTCTTATTGTTGAGCTTTAAGCATTCCCTTTTATTTGATGTGTATTTTGTAAAGATTTTCTCCCTATGGCTTGTCATTTCATTCTCTTTACAGTATCTTTCAAAGAGCAGAACTTTTAAATTTTTGATTAAGTCTAGCTCATCAGGTTTTTCTTTCATGGATCATGCTTTTAGTATTGTATCTAAAAACTCATTGCCAAACCTAAGGTCACCTAGACTTTCTTCTTCTATGTTATCTTCTAGAAATTTTATAGTTTTGCATTTTACATCTAGGTCTATAATCCATTTAGGCTTATGAGTTAATTTTTGCAAAGAGTGTAAGGTTAGTGCCTGGATTCATTTCATTTTTTCTGCACGTGGATGTCCAGTTGTTCCCGCATCATTTGTTGTAAAGACTGTCTTGGCTCCCTTGTACTGCCTTTGCTCCTTTGTTAAAAGGAGCAACTAACTATATATGTATGGGTTTATTTCTGGGCTTTCTATTCTGTTTTTTTTATTTACATGTATATTCTTTCATCAATACCACACTGTTTTGATTATTGTAGCTTTTTAGTAAGTCCTGAAATCAGGGCGTGTCCATCCTCTGTGTATTAGTAAATACATCTAATAAGTCCTAGAGATAACATAGGAGAAAAAAGTCTAGGTGGCCTTAGGTTTGGCAATGAGTATTAGATACAATACTAAAAGTATGATCCATGAAAGAAAAACTTGATGAGCTGAACTTCATCAAAAATTTAAAGTTCTGGTGAAACCCTGTCTCTACTAAAAATACAAAAATTTAGCTGGGCATGGTGGCGCATGCCTGTAATCCCAGCTACTTGGGAGGCTGAGGCAGGAGAATTGCCTAAAAACCCAGGAGGCGAAGGTTGTGGTGAACGGAGATCGCGCCATTGCACTCCAGCCTGGTTTAGAAGAGTGAAACTCCGTCTCAAAAAAAAAAAAAAATTTAAAGTTCTGCCTTTTGAGAGACACTGTAAAGAGAATGAAAAGACAGGCCACAGACTGGGAGATGATCTTTACAAAATACACGTCTGACAAAGGGCTTATATCTAAAATATATACAAAGAATACTTAAAGCTGAACAATAAGAAAACAAACAATTCAAGTTTTGTCTACGTTTAGCTTTGTTTGGTTTATTCAATTATGAATAAACCTGTACCTGGATGTGTATAGCAGCTTTATTTGTAATTGCCAGAATTATGAATTTTAATTCTGAATCTTTTGCTCCTTCACCTAAAGTTTAGAATCATCTTATCAATATCCATGAAGTAATTTGCTGAAGTTTTTATTGGAATTGAGTTTAATCTAGAGACGAAGCTGGGAAGAACTTAAATCTTAAGAATGCTGAGTCATCTTACCCATGAACATGGAATACCTCTCCATTTATTTAGACCTTCTTTGGTATCCTTCATCAGAGTTTTGTAGTTCCTTGCATGTAGATCTTGCAAATACTTGGTTAGAGTTATAACCAAGTATTTCAAAATTTTTTGGTGCTAATGTAAATGAAATCAATTTTTTAAAAAATAAGTTGAACTGAGTTGTTGTTTTTAAAGAATTTGGCCATTTCTTCTACTAATTTTTCAAATTAAGCCAAAAGGTTTGCAGAAGTGGAAATACACTCAAGTTTTCAACTCTTCTTATTTGTACCAAATGTTTCTGTTCCTATAGAATAACTATCAATTAGACCCACTTTTGGTTATTTGCATACTCATGAGGTTAGAGATCTCTGAAATTGAATATGATGTTAGAAGTTACATTTATTATAGAAAATAAAGTACATTGTTCTGGTCAGAATATTTCACTGGGTACTGGGTCTAGTACCTTCCACTGACGGAGTTCATAGGAAGAATGAGGAAATGCTTATTTCTTCTTGAGGGACCCCTCCCTTTCTAGCCAAGTAAAAGCCCTGGATCTTAGAGGGGAAAACTAGTCTGTGTGGCTCAAATCTCTCAATTTCACTTGAAATTAGGACAGTGGCAGCCACACATCTCAGCCTCAGTTTCTTTCCTTAGTGACTGGAGTGTCACTAGGGAGAGATGTCTCCGTGCTAAATGCCATGGAGCTGGGAAGCAGATGTACCGACATCCCCAAATCCACATGCTGTGGACCAGGCATTGTGTAACATCAATCAGAAAAACACTTTCTAGATTCTAGGAGGCAAATCTTTATGCTTTGATCATATGGGTAGTTTTAAAAATAAGCTATTTGAAGCACTCTCTTCCAGAATATTCCATTTGAAATGACAGCAGATTTAAGAAATGAGTCCCCAGGAATGGCCCTGTCTGGACTCTGATATCAGCTCTGCTTTTCCACCTGGCAGGAACTTAGCTCACAGGTAACAAGGCCTGGAGAGGCTCTCTCTTTTCCACCAATATCATGAATGTCTCTCTTTCAAAAGGCCAGATTCCTGCTCCTTGCTCTTGGTTCCAGGAGGGCCTGCCTGCTTTGCTTCCATGCTCTCTGAGGAGCTAGCCTTGGAAAACCACGGATGCTGTGTGTCACGTGTATCCACAGATTTGCTCGAGCTCTCAGTCTTGGGGGCCATTTAACACACAAGCAATGAAGTCTGGTGACCCATTTTTGGGTGTCAGGTTTCAACTTGGACTCACCCTCCGGCCTCTTACCAGGGTGTTGTCCCTTTCCCCATATCTAATGTGGCCACAAGGTCAAAACGCCTTATCTCAAGGGGCTAGCCTGGAAACCATTGCCCATCCACGCTTCTCTCTTCATAGGATAGGACTGATGAATGTCAGCTCAGAAGGCTGACAATGGCAAAGCATTTGGAGTTCTTCAGAGAAGATATTTAGGGGCTAACTTGCATTATAGTCGATAGAAGAAGAACCCAGTTTTTTAACTACAGGACCTGGTGACAGTTTCTCCAGTAAAACTCTGTATTAAAACATGTGAATGCCATTTTGCAGGTGGAACCCACCCAGGCTGCTTTGCAACAGTGTATGAGACCTTCCCATGTAAGTTCTGTGATTTGAGTTTATTAGTTTCTGGCACTGTGTTGTATTTTGAGCAATTCCTATCAAATGTACTCGGGAGTTATTTTCCTTTAAAGAATGTGACACTAAAACAAGTTTTTAATACAGTGTTTTGAAAAGGCAACAGGGTGAGAAAAAGCTGGGCAAAAATTCAAGCTAGTAATGAACTGAGTAAGTCTCTAATTATATTGAATTTACAAGTAATAGGATAAGGCAGGCTTAGCAATTACTTTTGAGTGAAATTGCATGCCTAAAGGAAGAGCAAGCTCCCCTTAAACTAAGGGAAAATGAATAAACATTTTGTATCATTACATTTGATTTTAAATATCTCTCACTCTAGATTTTGAAAGGTCTAACTGGTTCAAAAACACAGGTTCTTCAATACACATTTTGTAGAAACTGATGGTTTTTCTCAAAACTAAGTTTGGTTTTGATTTTTTTTCCTGTATGATGTCTTAAGTATGAATATCTTGCTGTGTAGTCCTAATGACCATGAATTTTCAATGTGAGACTCCAAAGTAAAATGAAGAAAATGCTCAGTGGAATGTCTCCACACCAAGCTGGAAACGCAAGAGTTAACCAGGGTTGAGTACTCCATGAAAACAATTTAATTGGATGTATAAATAATTCATCTGATGACCGTAGAACTGCCTCAGCATCATTTGTCTCTAATAAGCCAAATCCACAAATAAATAGAGTGTTGGCTGGCATTGAGGCTCTTGTCTCTCACAATGTGAGCCTGAATGGAGCCCCTTCTTGACCAGAGGAGGCATCCATCATTTGGGCGGATTGCTAACGAACAACAGACTAGGGTAGAAAAGGCCTTCAGTGTTACGGGGTCTGCATTCCCCAGATCATGCCATTCAGCCCCACACTCCTGGTGAATGCCGGTCTGGTGTCTGCAGGTGAAGGCTGAGGCTCTTGGTGGCAGGACCATCGTGGGCGGGGCCCCTGAGGCCTCCAGGCTCTGCTTTGAGGGACTTTGGGGATCTCTGTTTTATAAATTCACACTTTGTGCACCCCTCCATCCTTTTCCTGGCACTGTGCTGAGAGCTTTCTATTGCATCCCCACAACACCAAGTCAGACAAGATTTATGACTACTATTCCCGCTGTGTAGAGATGGAAACCAGGATTTAGAAAGGCATAGTGCCTTGAGCAAGATCTGTGGTGAGTCTATGGCAGAGTTGGGCTTGAACTTAGTCTGATTTCTTAACCACTAGCTTATATAGGGATATTCTTATGGAGTCTTCTTCTAAGATACCCAAGTCTTATAGAGGTATTCTGAAATGTTGATGGGTACAGAGATCAACCAGCTTCATGGGGAAACTGAAGTGCAGAGAATTCAGGGACTTCCTAGGAGTCACACATGTGCCAAGTCAAGGGTAGTTTGAAATTATTTCTGGGAACTGCCTTCCAGTTAGAACTGCTGCTTCACACACCCATGGGGGTGTGTGTGACCTTCCTTCAAGTGGCTTGGCCAGAGTTAGAGGCTTCCTTCTTCCTTCCTGGGTTTGGGCCACAGTTTCCTCCTCTCTCAAATGAAGAGAGTTAGATTTTCAAGACTTTTGTGTACAATTTAGTGACTGAAATCCTACAGCCACCACAGACAAGAAGAATACTTCATGATGCAATCATCCCTCCTTCACCTTTCTGGAAGGAAGCGCACCAGGGCTAGGACCCTGGGGGAAGCTTAAAGTGATGATGCTGGCCCATCTCCCACCTGCCTGGTTTGACCTGCCAATTGGGAAGCAGCCTCCCTGCCCACCCACCCCTACCTCCAATGATAAAAGGACTTTGGGAGGCTTAAACTAAAGTATTATGGCTTTTCTCTAACTGCTCAGTATCATCCTGGGTGAAATTTACACTTCTACGTGAATGGCTCTATACTCCTTTATCCTCCCCTGGAGCCATTTCATCCAGATTATGAGTCCTTGAATCAGGAAGTAAGATTTTGCCTTTAATGTCCTAGAAAATCATTGTAAGATATGTCACAAGGATGAAACAAAGTCATCATTTTTTTTTAACCCAAGGCTTTGAGAACTCTTAGTCAGATGCTTTTACATAAAGCCTAATCTTGAGTGAATTTGCTCTGCCCGGAGTTAATGCATTTAGCAACAAGGCATTACAACAAATGCCACCGCCTGTCAGTTGCGTAACATCAGGATCATAAAGAACCCACTGCTCCAAGTCTCCCTTATCTTTCCTCTTCTCCCTGAAGATTGGCACTTGCTTCTGTTTTATTCAATTCTGGGATAAAAGACCAGAGGATTGCTTCTGAATTTGGACTTCTGTGTAGAACTATGTTAGCTTGGCAAGTTCTAGACATTCATTACTTTCTTTATCCAAAACCCAATGTAATTTGTATTCTGATTTCAGAGACACCTTTTTAGGTGACCTTTAAGATGCCCTCTTAAAATAACTGACATGCTAGATGGCCGATCTTCAGATATGCAGGACCACTGTTTCGCTTTTGATATATTCAGCGGTGTGCCTGCTAATGTTTACGTGCCTCCATAGTCTCATTATATGTCATCATTCTTATCGTCATGGGCATTCCGATGCTTGTTTTCTTTACTTTATCTGTTAAGCAGAAGTATATTTGGTGTTGGAAGTGATACATCATAAAGGTAGAAAAAGGTGAACCCTTTGATATATGACAAGTCTTTCACAGCATGAAATAACTATTGCCTATTATTTTACTCCTGACGTTTTTATTTTTAGGGGAATTTCACTTGATTTGTGGTGCTGACACCTTTGATATGTTGTTTCCAGTGACCTTACATCCAAAATCAGTAGTGTGTGACATTTGATGGTCCAGATAAAAAACATTAATGGTGGAAGAGAGGGTTTATTTTCCTGGTCATAAATTAAGTTTAAATAACTCTGAATTTATTTTAAACTCTCCAGTACTTTTTACTGTCCAAGCAATAAATGTATTTATTACTGGGGCCTACCTACGTTTCCTAAGCAGAGCCTTTTAGCTTGGCTGCTTTGAATCTTTTTCTCTTTCCCGTGGAAAGCTCTCCTCGCCTGTAAATGCTGATTTGCTCAAACTGTTCTGTAATTTCTGTAAGCAGGGATCAGAGAAAGGGCTGCTTATCTGAGAGGTAAACCAAAGGCACGTTTGTTGTCAATCAGGTTAAGAAAAGCAGGAGTTCATAAAATGTTCACTGAAGTGGGTAATGTAGTCCAGAATGGATTGGGACGTGGTAGAGAAACAGGTACCAGCGGTCGTGGCCCGATCATTCCACAGCTGGGCATGGAAGGTTTGCGTCAGTTCCCGATTTAAATTTCCCCAAAAGCAGAAACTCATTTCTCCATTTTCATTTATGTGACTATGTGTATGTGTTTATAGTTCTATTCATGAGATGTATCATAAACTTGTACTGAGAATTTCTCAGCTTAAAAATTTTATGATTTAAAAAATTCTATGTATATGTTTGAAAATTGCCTTATATATGTTTTGTTGCAATATAATAAACATACCATAAAATTTACCATTTTAAAGGTGCAATTCAGTGGGTTTTCATCTGTTCACAAGGTTGGGCAACCTCACCACCATCTAATTCCAGAACATTTTCATCACCCAAAAGGGAAACCTCGCACCCATTAGCAGTTACTTCCCGCATCTTCCCTCCCCAGCCCCGACAACTGCTAATCTACTTTATAGCTCTACGTATTTGCCTATTCCGTACATTTCATATTACTGAATCATAAAATATGTGGCCTTTTGTAGCTGGCTAGTTTTATTTAGCATAATGTTTCTAATGTCCAACCATGTCATAGCATGTATCAGCACTTCATTCTTTTTTGTGATTGAATAATATTCCAATATATAACTGTCCCATATTTTGCTTAGCCAATCACTGTTTGATAGATTTTTTATTTAAAGTTTTCATCTATATGTTCAAAAGTTGATTACTTCCCTGGGCATTTATTTTGTTTAGAATATTTTTAAAAGTTAGACCTTTAAAAAAATGAGATAAGGATTATGTCATTTTTATATCTGCAATAATAACTATCATATATCTTTCATTGATTATGTATAAACTTCTTTTTTTTTTTTTTACAAAAATGGTATTATTTTTTATTTTATTTTATTTATTTATTTTTTTTAAATTTTTTATTGGATTTTAGGTTTTGGGGTACATGAGCAGAGCATGCAAGACAGTTGCGTAGGAACGCACATGGCAGTGTGCTTTTCTTTCCTTCTCCCCTTCACCCACATTTGGCATTTCTCCCCAGGCTATCCCTCACCACCTCCCTGATTATGTATAAACTTCTTATAGACTTTTCCACAAAATGAGAGAAAAGTAGACTCTAGGAAGTTCTTCCTTGTATGAGTGAGGTTGTGAAATTACAAGTCATTCACTAAATAGAAATTCAAATGTAAAGATACATGTGATTCTTGAATAAATGTTTTCAGATAGTCTTTCATGGATACCAGCTGCCTGACCCCTCTAAGGACCCCAGGACACTTTGCTCTGGAGTGGAGGTATATTTGATGTGTGTTTATCCATCACTAGACTGTAAGTGATGGATAAGTCTTACAACAAGGGTCATATCTGCTTTATCTTCATTTTATCTCCAAAGCCCCAGTACAATGCTTTGTACCTGGAAGTCACTCAGAAACAGAAATCTGGTGAACTGATTACATTAT
Organism: Callithrix jacchus; assembly: GCF_049354715.1. Classification (NCBI taxonomy): domain Eukaryota; kingdom Metazoa; phylum Chordata; class Mammalia; order Primates; family Cebidae; genus Callithrix; species Callithrix jacchus. Next base: position 31,500,613 of record NC_133512.1, read on the forward strand.
ACACTCCTCTGCCCTCTGTAAGAAAAAAAGAAAAGACCTATAAAAGGCATTCTGAACACAGTAGGTTGGTTCCTGTTCACCATGTCCATCTAGAGAAGTATATAATTGATGCTTGTATGAAATTATGAATGTCCACAAAGTGAGTGTACTTCTGTAGCCACTGTCTACACCAAAAGCAGCAATGTGATTAGCGCTCTGGCAACCCATGGTGCTCTCCCAAGCACTCCTCCACTGCCCGCTCCAGCTGGAAACTCTACCATGACCTCTAACACCTTAGGTGAGTTTTGCCTGGTTTTAAACTTTACATTAATGGAGTCTCCTCATGATTACTTTTACACTCATAATATTTTCAAGATAAGGGTAAAAAGCAAAATGTGTGGTCTTATCACAAAGATATACATGATACACAATCTTCAGATTCTCAGTGACAAAGACTGAACTAATCTAAAGGTCAAAGATGCAAAGCCCGTTTTCTCTTCTGGCTAAATGAAAGTTTTAAAAATTTTCTCTTATGCTTTCTTATGTTTTAATGATCATTCATTATATTGCTTAATTTCAGAGCCTAGAAAATTGTGAAGTACAATAGCAAAGACATGGAATCAACCTAAATGCCCATCAGTGGTTGACTGGATAAGAAAATGTGGTACCTAAATACCGTGAGTTACTATGCAGCCATAAAAAAGAATGATATTATGTATTTTCAGAAACATGGATGGATTTGGAGGCCATTATCCTTAGCAAACTAACACAGGAACAGAAAGCCAAATACTGCTTGTTCTCATTTATAAGTGGGAGCTAAAAGACGAGAACACATGGACACAAAGAGGAGAACAACACACACTGGGGCCTACCAGAGGGTGGAGGGTGGGAGGAGGGAAAAGATCAGGAAAAAATAACTAACAGGTACCAGGCTAACTACCTGGATGATGAAATAATCTGTACAACAAACTCCCATGACACAAGTTCACCTATAACGAATCTGGACATTTACCCCTGAACCTAAAATAAAAGTTAAATATTTTAAAAAGTGTTGAGCAGACTAAGTTTATACCACTTCCTTCTGTCTTGAGCTTTTTTACCTTCATCTTTGTCTCTCGGGGACTCTTTCCTAGGCTTCCTCATAATTCATCCCAACAGGGAAACTGCTAATGGAAGTGTTCAATAACAGTGACCACCTCCTTCTAGGGGACCTCTCAAGGTTTGCAAGGTCTTAAGTCCTCAAGAGATACTGGGATTTGAGCTAATGTAGCTGTGAGCCATGGTACCCATGAGAATAGGAAACTCAGAGGAATGAGTTCAGCAAACCTTGTGACAAAGTCGCTCAGGTTATCCCTGAGGACCAGAGGAAGAAGTGTGTGACTGGCAGAGTAACAGCCTGATACAGAGCTAGGAAGTAAAATTGATCCACCAGGTGACAGAATTATGATGCAAAAAGGTCTTGACAGTGTAAAATGATAGCCCCAAACTCACTGAATTTAATGGCAATAAACATAAGGTTCAGTTATCAGGATAAATAACCAGTGACACACCTACAGGCTGAAGTCAGCTGTTAAAAAGAGTCCTGGGGATTTCAGGTGACTGTCAGGGCAATATGGGGTGGCTGCCAATAGGCTGCTTTAATCGTAGACTTCTCCAGAACAAAAGAGGTCACTGTTCCCCTTTATTTTGCCAGAGTCAGAAGCATTTGGGTATTTTATTTGGTTTTGAGCACTGCATTTTAAAAGGAACATGGTAAGAGTGGAGAAGGTTAAGGAGGAATGAGAAGGATGGCAAATGATTGGAAAACCTCGCCATGTGACGAGTGGTTAGGGGCCTGGGCTGCCTCAGTCTCAGGTGCCCTATGGGCTCCACCCATCTAAAGGGAGGTGGGAGGCAGCTGCTAACTGATGCATGACCTTGGAAGGCATCTAATCTTCTTGCAAGTTATGAATGGGTTTTGACCAGATGATCACTAAATTCATGCCTGATCCAAAAGCTATAAATTTTGTAACCATATAAACCAGAGACATGTGGCTCAGTCTCAGAGCAGTGTCCCATTCAAGCATAGTTTAACAGCCAGACTTAATTAAAAATCAATTTCACTAAGAAACTGATTTTTGTCAATGGTCACTATATTTACTCCACACTCATTCTGATCCATCAGCCTGCCATCCCCTTGCTATCTTATCCCTTCTGAAGTCCGCAGAAGAGAACTAACGTTTGTGAAATACTCAATATATGCCAGGTCATTTTTATACAGAGGATCTTGTTTCATTTTTGTGAGAACCATGTCATATATACACGTGTGTGTTTGTATATATACATAATTATTTATATAATATAATATTATATATTTTGTATATATACATAATTATTTTTATACCCATTTTATGTGAGAGAAAATGGCCTCTCAGAAGCCATTGTTTGCCCAAGGTCACAGCTGGTGGAGTCTGGGATTTGAAGCGAGGTCTGCCCTCTCAAGTGGCAGCCACCTCCCAGAGCTTGGCTGGGTTTACCTGCCGTTGTCCGTTCTGTTTGCTGTGGGCCATGTATCTGACTCCATGATTCTAGCCTGGTTTTTGATCTGGAGACAGAGAACCAGGCCAACATTATGGGGCGGCATTTTTGTTCTTTTCCCTAAGAGAACTTTCCTCTATTCCCTGGTTTGCTCTTCCATGTTGAGAACCCTCATGCCAGTCCTTCTCGTACTCCCTGAGACACACACTGGAGACTGAGCTGACCCAAGGAGAAGACACTCCAAGTGACAATTGTGTATTTCCTTTGGATTCACCAAGGCTGAATGCTTGCCCTGCCCCCAGCTCAGTTCACTTGTCTTTTATGTACCTGGCTTTGCTCTCCAGTTCCCTTGATTTACAAAGACTGCTCCATGACCAACCAGAGACAGGAGTGTTTTCAGTAAATTGCACCATCATTAGACAGGGCACTGGAGTTCAGGGGTCAGGCCACTAGGCTACAGGGCATACTGGCCCAGGCCTATTCAGAAGGCTCCATTTCTTTGACGTGAGAAAAGAAGATTGACTCTCCACATTCAGGGTCTAGATCAGTATCAAATGCATGAGTGAATGAATGAATGCGCAGTGGCATGCTCAGCATGGCTTTCAGTAACTCCAGGCTGCTGCAGGAGCCTGGGGTGCTGCTGCTCCCTGCCTGCCTATGTCCTGGGCAGCTCACTAGAGTTCTGACCTCCAAGAGTCAAGGACATTTGTAAAATATGCACTCATAAAGTCAAGGACATTTGATTTAATGCATTCATTAGATCCTCTGGTAATCAAATAATTTATTAATTAAGTTTATCTCAATGATTTATTTTCAAAAGATAAAGAAAAAAAGAAAGAGGAAAGATTGATTCTACACACCAGAGCTCATCAGAGTCAGAGTGAGGGCAACTTTGAAAGCCTTTTCACTCACCACATTGCAAGACATCCAAAGAATCACAGTCTCTCTCCCCATACCCACTCGCTCCAGAGGAAAAAAGACATGTAAAGCAAGAACAGCACGGGGGGAAAAAACAAACCAAAACAAAAACAGGTAATAGGGCAAGAAAACGCTACAGAGTAAAAAGAGAAAAGGCTAACCTATCTTTTAGCTTCTTATTGAAGCAGGAGTCTGGATCACCCCATCACGGCAGAAGACAGAGCTGCAGAGAGGAAAGCTGACCTCCTGGCTGGGGCTGAATATAGAGCCAGGCACTGTGGCATTTTCCAATGGAGGGGTCTCTATTGAGCGGGAATGCAACATCTCATTAGTATGGGGCGCTGCTAATGATCTGATAAGCCCTTTCATCCATTACTGACGGATGCCTTCCGGAAGACCTCCACACACACAAGTCCTCAGCCAATTCTGTGAACCCCTTCTCCCTGGTCTTCATCATTAACCCCAACATCTTCAGCGCCAGGAACTCCTGCTTTAGTACTGGCTACTGATCTTTTCCAAGAGGTTTGGGAGGGTCAGGGAGCCGGGGGGAAAGGAGTTTGGTTATCTTTTGAGTTTTCAGCAGGAATACCCAGCTGCTCGCAGCCAGTTGTGATGAGCAAATGACTGAACACCAGGACTACCCGCAATCCCGGTTCAGACCCCCTCCTAACACCAACTAATTGATTAACCAAGGGCTCTTGAAGAGAATGATTTGAGGAGGGTAATTTATAGAGATGCTATCTTTTGTCATCATTTGTCTTTGAAAACATAGAAGAAAACTGCTTTCAAGAGGATGTAGCCCGCCAACATGAGCAATGGCAGGCGGAACGTCGTCAGTTACAGCAGACTGCTGGATTGTGTGCCTTTCCAGCCAGTCACATACCCAATAACCACAAAGGAAAGAAAAACATGCATCCTCGCTCCTTGTGTCTTAAACTTTTCCAGCACTGGCTTATGAAAATATTTGGGGTTGTTCACTGCTCTGCTCTCTGTAGCATAAACATTTATTTAAATGGGGCTGTCTCTAGTAATGAAGAATGAAGGAAAAACAATGGTCTGATTTTGACAAATTAACTTGTGATTTGGAGAGTCAGTGAAGCAGGGAAGAGACATTCCCAACTATACTAATTAAATGAGCTTGCAACACTTATTTTAATGCAATGGAACCAGCCATATGAAGACGAACATTTTAATTCATTTTGCAGTGACATTATGAAAAATTTCGCTGCTGCAGATTATCTACAAAAACACATCTCATCAGCATCTAGGTTTGTGCAGGAAATTTCCATCTTTCACAAGAGCCTGACCTTCCCCGGTGGAAGCAAGTGCGAATGAAAAGTTACTTGGAAAGTTTTTCTGAAGGTTGTCTTTCCACTGAGGCTGGGTTTCACGTTCAAATGACTTCTGCGCCAAACACATCCATTTTTCACGGTGCAGCATAGATGAAAAATTCTGCATCCATTCTACGGGGAATGCAAATATAGCTCATTAGTTCTAAAACATTTTTCATGAAAGACTGCAGAGTGTTTGCCGGCAGATGAGGCTGCATAGTTCCAGCCAAGAATGAACACCACATGTCCCGCTAATTGTTTTTTAAAGTTGTTCCTTTTCTCTCTGGCACCCAGCAGCTATTGAAAATAGGGAACAATATGAAAAATGGAAGAGAAGGAGAAGGAGCCTCGCTGGCTTTGCCACACTTCAGTACTTGTGTCTTTGGGGTTTGTTTTCATTTTTCCTTTTCCTTCTTCTCTCTGCTTGCAGCTCTAATCTAGAACTAAAGGGCGTTTGCAGACCACTGACAACTTTTGCCTCTCCTAGAGACAAACAGAGGTGATTGACTCTGGAGAGTAAACTGTGGGCCTAGGCAGTGTCCCTGGAGCCTTGTCCTCAGGCCGCAGGCTCAAGTGGCCCCTGATGCAGCACCAGCAGGCAAAATGGCCGCCTTCCAGAGAGAATGAGAGGGCTGCTGGCTCCTGGCCACCGCCACAGCACGCTTAGGAAGTCACACAGTCCAGGCATGTCTTCCAGGCTGACATTCCCACTGGAGCTCTGCCAGAAACCTGTAGAGGACAGCAGACCACCGCCCTCACCAGACCAAGAAAGGAGCTGGGGAAAAGGAATGGCCGGTGGCTCTGGGCAGGGCCTGGTGGGTGAAGCCTCTCTTGCTTTGGAGACCCCCACACCCACCTATTTTTTTCCATCTGAGACCCCAGCGATGGTCTGTCTGGACCACACTGCTCTGAGGAAACCATTAGGGCCTCTGTAAGGACCTTGGGCCTCTCCTTACCCAAGTCATCACGTGCCATTATGACTGAGGCTGAGACAAGGCCACTGCTCCTGGCTTCTTGGCCAGCTCTCTTCAGTTGTGTACTCGGTGCACCCCCGGGGAGCTCTGGATGGGGTCTGCATAACCTGTGGGGGCTGAGCTTTCTAGCCCCTGGTTTTTAGCCTGCTGGGCCTCAAAGTCCTGTTCCTCTGCACTGGCGCTGGAGCGTGGGGCACAGAGGGCAGCTGAGACTGTGCCTCACCCTGTGCATCCTCATCCTCCGCATTTGCAGGACAAGTGACTGCTGTTCCAGCAAACATGCATGGCCCACCAGATGGTGGGGGGAGTGGCCTACCTACATGGGAAGGGCCTGTTTTCTCCACCCCGACTAGAGTAACTTCAACATGGTCTGAAACACCCATGCCGCTTACAAGCTTTGTGCAGGCACCTGGCAGCTGTGGGGTCTCCTGGAGGCCCCAGCCCTGTCTCCATTCGGTCTGAGGAGCAGGGGGTGGATGTCCTCTGGCAGGGCTGGTTGCTGCAATGCGTCAAGCTCTGTGGGAGTGAGAGCTGGCTCCTCATGTGTGCCCATGGTCTTGTTTGGAAGAGCAGCTGTCACTGTCGTTTCTTCAATACGGAACATTGCCTCCAGTTCAGCTCCTATCTGTCATTTGAGGGGTGACTACTTTGCATGAAAAAGTCACTGTGCTCAAAAGAAGAAATGCATGTTTCCTCATGGCGAGGAAGTAAAATGAATTACAGACAAGCCTACTGATGGGACCAATGATTCCCATCTCTCCCTCTTCCCTACCACCTTCTGGCAAATGCTAAATAAGCCAGTTAAGGATTCAGAAAATTATAAGTCACAGGCTAAGACCGGCTTATTCAGGGTTCTGTTTGGGCTCAGCCAAGAGCCCCATGGGGATGTCCTAGAGCATCCTACGAGATGATAGAATTAGGTTTCCTGGAATGAGGGAGATAAAAAAAAACATCTCAGAAACTGACCTTCTGCAGAGTCTGCCACACCTTGCCCTCCACCCTACCCCTTTTACTAGCCTTTACTTCAGATCCCAGTCCAAGCCCAAGACTGCCTGGCACACAGCAGACATTCAAGAAATGCTTGTGAAATGAACAAGCTAGAAAACAGTCTTTTAAGAGGGAGAGGAAAGCGCATCTTGGAGTGACAGTGTGCTCTGGCAGTAGGTGCCTCTGCAGAGGCTTCTAAACTCGGGATGTATGGACCACCCTCTCCTCCCCAAAGCCAACCTACCAGCTACTGGTTTCAGTCCTAACGACAGCACAGTGAGGTGGCCCAGGCAGGACTCTGGAGCCTGTCTCTGAGTTTGAAACCCAGCTCTAATACTTGCTGCCCTTATTTCCTTGAGCAAGTTATTCCCTGTGTCTCGGTTTTCTTATCACTAAAATGGTGGTGGCAATAACTTATCTGTAAAACAACTCTTTTGTTTTACAGATGTGGAGACTGAGGTCCTGAAATGGAAACTGACTTGTTGAAGGTCCCATAGCTAATGTCAGGGCTGGGACCAACCCCAGGAGTCCTCAGCTAGGATTTTGAAACTTGCTGCAAAACCTACAGACACACTCGAGTTCCAGCAAAGCAGGGCAGCATCACTGCTCAGCTGACAAACACGGAGCTCGGTACTTGGCACTCCTTCATGTTTCTGTTCGAAGGGAGTTTACGACACAGTTGAGAAGATAAAAGTATATGACTATGATGCAATCCTCTATTGTATTCAACACAATACATTAAATTGTATTAAAGCAAGAGGGAGATCGAATAAAGGGTGGATGGACAGGTATCATCTATACAAACTCCCAAGACAATGAGTTTCTAGAATGTGGCAGTAGCTGGCCCCAAACCTGCCTCTCCCTGAGAAGAGGTGCCCTCCCCAGGTTCCTCTGCAGTAACTCACAAATTCAACCTAAACTACAGCTTGTGTGGGTAAAGAGATTACTATCTTATTTGCCTGTGCGTAAAATGGCCTTCCTCTTGAGCCCCCATCTGCAGAGAGGGGAAAATGAACTCACTTTTAATGCTGTTAACACTTAGTCCAGATGACTTAGTTCTTATAGGTCATGTCAAAGCTCTCTTTGATAAAAATGTTCCGTCTCTCAGTGATGCCATTTCTACCACTTCCTTCTCTCTGAGGGTGTTTGGATATGTGGAGGGAGGGACAAGTCTGACCAGGTCACTTTGAGCAGGGCAGATTGGGGATCCCTAGGCATGAGGTCCCTGACCTCCTCTGGCCTCCAGGCTGATGCTTGTGTCCACCTGGGAGCTACTTGCTCTGTTGGCAATGGCTCCTGAAGCCTTTGTCTGGGGAACTCCTAGTCTGGTTCTTTCTTCAGCTGATCTCCCTGGCTACTGACTTAGTCTTACCTGGCCCTGACTCAGGGGTCCACTCTGCAGCCAGTTCATCACTCTCACAGCACCCACTCTGGCCAGGTTTTCCCCAGCCGGACTCTGAGCAGCTTCTAGATCCTGTCTATGCCACACATGGACCCCAGGAGATGACTTGAAAGCAAAAGCTTAAGGTCTCTGTCTTAGTCTTCTTGCGCTGCCACACCAAAATGCCATATCCTGGGCAGCGTAAGCAACAGGAAACTTTTTTCTCATGGTGCTGGAGACTGGAAGTCCCAGATTAAGGTCTGACAGGATGGTTTCCGGTGAGGGCTCTTTTCCTGGCTTGCAGAAGACCACCTTCTCACTGAGCTCTCACAGGACCTTTCCTTAGTCAGCGTCTGTGTGGAGAGAGAGATCCTGCTCTTCTTCTTCTTCTAAGGCTCCCACTTCTCTTGGATTAAGGCCAAATGCCTATGACTTCATTTAACTACTTCCTAAAAGCCCCATCTCGAAATACCTTCACAATGGGGTCAGGGCTTCTATATATATATGTTTTTTTTTTTTTTTTGCAGGGGAGGTCACACAGTACCGTTTCTAGCAGTCTCTCTCTGCCTGACCACACTATGAGACCAAGTTCCCGGGGGTAATCTAAAAGGGGATTTCTTTCTGGAGTTTAAAATAGGGTAGAAAGGACAGTGGCCTCCCTTAGCCCTAGGTATTGTCTAGTTGAGGAAAAATTATATGTATGTGGCTTGTAGATGAGAAAAAAAAAACTAAGATGATGTTTCTAAGAGCAAAGCAGAATGCTTGAGACTTGAGAGATTTGAGTTTTAATCTTTTAATGATTTTCTGTGTGACCCTAAATTGACATAATCTCCTTTTTGGCTTTATTCCTTCTTTCCACTAACTGGGGGGATGTTGACTTGCTTCCTGAGGTAGTTGAAAGGAGCCAACAAGATATAATTGCTAAAGTCTTTTTTTAAGCCAAAGATACTGTGAGATGCTATAAATAAAAATGATGCAAAGGAATATACCTCCTCTCAAAATCCATGACATCCACAAAATACAGGGTGAGTGCTAATAATTGAAATATCAGTTTCCCGTAGTTTGCAGGATTGCTAAGAGGAAAATGAGTTTTTCCCATCTAGGGGTTATGGAGAAGCTTCAGGAAATTTGCCTAACTGAAGAGAGATGGATTCTCTGACATTCAGGATAACACAGAAAACATTCTGCATAATCCTCCAGTGACAGTTTGTCAAAGAGAAGCAAATCCTTCAGGACATTATCTTTAATATACTTTTAGTAAATGTTTTATTGTATTGGATTATGGGAAATAGGGGAACAAAGGATCTATACCATATTTTTGAAAAGCAATATTTTTAGAATCACAAATTATATTGAAATCTTTATACCATGCAAATAAAAACAAAGATCACAAGAACTAAACAGCATTTATATATGTCTCTACAGAGATATATATGTATATTAGCAAATTGAAATATAGCAAATACTCACAAAAACACCCACATAAAAGAGATGCAAATTATATTTTTGACACATTTTCAGCACAATCACCTAATACAATTTTCTTTTATAGGCAGAGGTAATAAATAGTGCAAATATATATTTATGGTGTATTTGACAATGTATTTGCTTTGAGTCAGAGGGAAAAGCTTGAGTGATTTTACCATTGAAATGCCTCTCATCTACCTCTACTAAATTGCTGTTCTTTCTTCTGGATTTCTCACTGTGACCAGAGCTGAGGTGAGAAGTACCTTTCCATCTCAAAGAGTGGTACATGCTTAGAATGAGGATTTAGAGCTCACCTGAAACTCAGCGTATCATCAGACTTATGTTTCTATCTCATCTTCCCTCTAAGACTGCATGCTTCTTGAGAGTAAGAACAAAGCCTGCTACTTCTCTGCAAACTTTTCAGCCTCTGGGACAGTGACTCCCATGTAGCAGGTGCATCAGCAGATGGGCTGGCTGTCATTCTGGGGCGTGGCCTGCAGGGACCCAGACATGTGCTGTGAGCTCCCAGCTGATGCTCCACTTTCAGGTTTCTGAGGACTAGAGGACTAACTGACTTTTAACTCAAGATCTGAGGGTATTTCCATAGCTAAGGAAGCCAGTTAGGTTCATTCCTTGAAGTGGATCCATCTCTCCAGTGTGTCACATGGAGGTACAGTGTTGACAGGTTGGGGTGGTCAAAGGGGCAGGCTACACAAGGAGAGAGTGGCATGCTCTGCAAGTCCAGGTAAGTGAGGAACAAGCCAGAGGCTCAGCTCTGGCAAGGAAGGGATAGCTGGAGGGTCGGAGCAGCAAATGAGAGTTTGGGAGCTGTGTCCCTCCACTAGAGAGCCCCTGCCCCACCTCAGCCTGTGCATGTGGAAGGGCCTGGGTGTGGAGTATTGCCAGGGGAAGGCTGTAGGTGATCCACCCTCAGAGCAGGGACAAGGAACCATCCCACAGGAGCAGAGGGAATGGGGAGCCCTGAAAATGGGAGGGAGACAGAGATGGAGAAGCCATCAGACCCAGGTTCCCTCCTCCCCATCAGAGCCCAGTGGAGTTCACCATAAGGACGGATTCTGGAGCGAATACTTGGACGCTGGTGGCTGACATAACAGAGACTCAGCTGGTGGGCAGCCCTTTCTCCTCAATGCCGTGAAGCCAGAGGGCTCCTGGAGACAGCAAGCCTGCCAAGCATCAAATGCACTCTGCGAAGGAACTGCAGGGAAATGAGAGACCATTACCCTGTACGTCCCTCCCCCATTCACTTCTCTTTCTCAGTTCCCCACTCTGGTAAGGGGGGGCCTCATTAGGAAGGCTGGTGTTTCCTTCCTTTAAACGTGCACATCTCTCTCCAAGCCTGGAGAAAATGAGACCAAAACCATCCCCACCATGCTGCTGTGAACAGATATATTTAAATTTCTTTAAGCTTGGGTGACATCCTCGGATGAGGAGCTCTAAGTACCAAGAGTTATTGTTATTACTATGTAGTTACTGCCTAGCATGCAGCGAATCACCCTGCCCTGCTGTGTAAAAGATGTATAGTGGGATGGGAAGTGCAGAGGAAGGAGCGGCGTCAAGACTGCAGAGGAAGCAGAGTGAAACGTACCAGAGAGGGAAGGAAACATGGGGCGCCCAGTACATGGGGGTCTCTACCAGGCCTGCTCTTATGGCTGGAAACAAGAAAGAGTTTCTTTCCACTAAGCTAACATAAAACACCATGAAGACAGTGGGATTGAAGAGAAAGCACAGCATGGGGTTTCAGAACATGGGTTTAAATCCCAACTCCAACCCTTATTAACTGCATGCCTTGGACAAGCCTATGAGCCTGTCTGGGCAGCAGTGTGTGCTACCTGCATATAGAAAGTTCTAAACAACTGTAGTGATTATTATTACTACTGCGATTAGGCCTTGGTCCAGTTGTCAGTGATCTGCGGGAGGACCCAGTACATGATCAGAGGCATTGTTTCTAATTAGAATCAGGATTTTCTGGAAGTGGTTACTAAAGAAATCCAGGAGAAATGGGAACCCATAGCCAGTGTGGAATCACTGAAAGGGGCCAAATGGACACCCCAGTGGAGAGTCTAAGCTCAAGTTAAAAACAGGCAGTCTTGCTAATGAATGCTGAGATTTCTTTGTGGAAGAAGAGACATCGCATGCTATTGATCAATGAGGAGTAAGGTCAACAACCTACATCTGTCTTTCCAACAAGAAACCCTGAGACCCCTTTGGGGGCTGCACGTCGTATGCCTGGTTCTTCTCCAAGACATTTAGGAGCAGAGGTAGGGGCTGGGTGATCTTACTGAAACTTACCATTGCGTCTCTGCTGTAAGCATGCCACACAAGGAGGGGACAACCGCTGCAGTTCTAGTCACATTACAAACTTTGTAGGACCTAGACACTGTCAAACATGGAACCGCTCACAGAGAACCAACGCCAGAGGAGAGAATCAAGGTCAGTAAGAGTGAGAAGTGCAGAAGAAAGCAAATCCAACTGGAATGCGGATTCAGAGAGCCCTTTCAGCTTCAGCGGCCAGGGAACGCACGGCTCCTTTTTGGCCAGTCATGAGGCAACTCAGCATAAGAATATTTGATGTGGAATGCAAATGCACACCTCCTCCCCCCAGAACTCTACACTTTTTAGTGATGTGCATATGCCGTCAAACCAACATTTAAAATGATCAAGTCTTAGTAACCAGTTGCCTGATCCACAGACGGGTTGAGGTTGTTAGATTGCTTCCCACATAATTCTTTGGACTGATCCGATGATGTGGGGACGTGTAACTAAGAGCCCCCTTAGAAATGGAGCCAACGAGAAGTAGTTAACAACAGCACGCTTCTCCCTAATGCCTGCAGTTCTTGAGGGTCAGGAGCTGCTGGCTATTGGGTGGGGCAGTTGCCCTCCTCCGTTGTCGCTCCCCTCCCTACTGTTTTCCTTTCATTCATCCTTATCTTGGTCTATTCCTGAAGTCACAGAATTTCGAGGGACAAATCTAGTTAAGTAATCATTAACTCGGGTGTTGATTGAAAGGTGTCCTTTCTATCTTCCCTCTACAAGTCTCAGGATTATTTCTCAAACTCATCTCTCCATCAAACTAATAAAACAAAACAAAGCCACTTTTATAAAATAATAATACCCTACTCAGTGGAACAGGCTGTGAGATGCCAAACAATGTAAATCTATCAGAGTATTTTAATGATGCTTTTCTATTACAGGGAAACAAGGCAACTCAAGAGGCCTGAGAGACACAGGACTTCCAGACAAGGACGGGAGTACCTCCCACACGCCTGTTTTGGAAGGAGGCCATTTTGATACCTACTCTGTATCATTGTTACAGACTTTCAGTGAATGAATTTAGAATAAATCCACCACCATCCCAGTATGGGGTAGAATTTCACTGGAACGCAACGTGAGGACAGAGCAATTTGAACCCTAATCCCAGTCATGATGCGGGGCTTCAGGGGCTCCATGGACATGCTCTGCATTCGCCCATCTGTGGGGGAGACTAGGGAGACCACGCTGGTGTGTGAGAAAGTAATGGGCTCTTTTGAGTCCTTTTACTTAAAGCAATAAAAGAATAATTGCGTCATCTGCTGGAGTAAAAGTTTTCAACAGATGACCAGCTAGGTTCTTAAACACACACCCCCACACACGCAAGAGGAGTGAACCACACAGCATGCGCATGAGAGGAACAAACGCTTTTGTCTGTTGGAGATTCGTTTTTGTGGAAAGTTGTACACTGCGGATTGCAATCAACCTGACACATTCTCTTCCTCCTGCTCCTTCTCTCGGTCGGCTTTGAGGAGATGCGCGTCCAAGTTTGAGAATTCATCTTGTCTGATTAATGATGTGTACACAGAGATTTCAGTCTCATCTTCCTTCTCTGGGTCCTTTTTATTCAGTTGTTTGCTGTGCTACAACCCTGCGGATAGATGGTTCTACCATGATAAATGTAAAGTTTGCATAAGCCATGTAACAGCAGGACAGCCTATTATCACTGTACATTTTCCATGGCTGTGCAAACCTCTGTAGGCTATTTTATTGCTAATAGATCCACAGAGAAACAGTAGTGATTTTACGACTCTTTTTAAAATGGAAATTCATGTTTGAGAAATACAACTGGGAGGAAACAGATGTAAACCACTTAAGCATTTGCAGAAAATTGAGATGCACACTCTTATTTACAGACCTACACAGCCTCCATCGCTTTATTTTCAAAATTAAAATAAGCAATCTGTTTACCATGGGAAATGAGGAACTGTAAACTTGTTGTTTTTCCTTTTACATGGCAATGGCCGCCATCGTTGGGCTTAATGGCAGAACTGAAGCAGGGTGGCAATATTTTTCCCCTTAGGTTTTATTGTCTATAACGCATTCCCTCTGTAATCTGCGCGAGAGGTAGGCAAGTGGGAAAGATTTTCACGTAACTGTATGTCTGAATTCACATTACACTTTAACAGCTAAAATGATTACCAGACACATTAGAAAGATTTCAACCAGGTATTTAACCCCATCTCCCAATTGCGTAAAATACTGCAAGAGTCAACCTCCACAAAACTGCTTTCACATGGCCGAACACAAGAGCACAACCCAAACATTATTTCTGGCCTCATCCCAACTTTCTTACATCTTTCAGAGTTGTGACAAATGTCACATGTTGGAAAGGAGGTACAAATGGAAGCATCACAAAACAGCACAGCAGTGAGATGTCTGTGCACCAGACTCATCAGAGCAAGCTCCTTGTGGCACATGGAAGCTCCTCTGGTTTTTAATTTCTGTATTTTTTTTTTGTTCTAGAACTACATTTTTTGTTGTGGTAAAATACATGCAATAGAAAATTGACCGTTTTAGCCATTTTTAAGTGTACAGTTCAGTGGCATGAAGTGCATTCACATTGTCATGCAAGCAGCACCCCCATCCCGCTCCAGAACTTCATCCAAAAGTGAAACTGTACCCATTAAAGCAGAGTCTCCATCTCCCCTCTTCACCCTGCCCCTAGTAACTTCTAGCGTCTGGCTCTATGAATTTGCCTATCCCAGGCATCTCATATAAGTGGAATTATACAGTAGTTGTCCCTTTGTGACTGGCTTATTTCACTTAGCATAATGTCCTCAAGATTCATCCGCGTCGTAGCACATGTCAGAATGTCTTTCCTTCTAAGGCTGAATAATATTCCATGGTGTATATGTACCACATTTTGTTTATCTGCCCTGTGTGGCTAGTCCTGGGATTTTAATATTGAGGGGGTATTCCCATCACCATTGGGGATGGAGGTGACCGCTCATTCGTGAGCATTGTAAAGCAAGATGGCTAAGGAGAATGAGAGGTGTCCAGACTAGATCTGCAGAGTCTGTCAGGGAGGCCTCCTGGAAACTACAGATTTTTGTTCTATGTATAACAATCACTAGCTGTGGGAATATTCTGCTTTCATCCTTAAGGTTTGTTTTAAATATCAAAGGAGGCTAAACTAGACCTTCTTCGGAACTGAAATTCTCGAAGACAAGATATGATGGACTTTGGCCCAAAGTCAGAATAGAATGTGTTTCCAACCCCATGCCTTTCCAAGCCACTCACTGCCAATGGTAAAGGCACTCGGGAGACTCCCTGATCATGGCCCTTGGATTGCATCAAATGAGGCACAGCCACAGTGAGCAGGCTCTGAGCTCACTCACTCTTGGTGGAAGCCACACCATATTGAGATGGTATGAATGCTTTTACAAACCTATTTGCCATGCAGTCAGCTCTCTTACAATAGATAAATTAAACAACTGCCCTCTATTTACCTTGGTATCTCATGGCCCATGGGATATAAAGGAGATTCTGTTTATAGCCCCTTGGTGACATCAGCTAGTGACAGACCTATGATGTGAAGGAAGTTTTGTGCCTCTTCTGCTGTTGGTGCTGTCGCAATTACCCCGGTTTTCTGTGGACTCGCCATGTGCTCTGCATTGCTGGGTGCTGGCAGCAAAGCAGGGTATTTCACAGCACCTGTGTAATTAATTTCCATCACCAGCACATTATTATCCAATAATTAAACAACCTTAGGGGTTTGCCTAAACATCTCTGACATTTTTATAAGGAAAAGTGGACATTTGTTGAGAGAACAGCTTATTAATGGAGAACTTTTGCTTGCATTATATATGTGTTGTGGCATTATCACTGATGAAGGATTTTCACATACATCTATTCATTTATTTTATATAACAATCTCATGAGGTATTCAGGATAGATCTAGTCTCTTTACTGATGAGATGAGGTAATTTGCCCACAATCATGGCACTAGTAAAAGGTAGAGTAGGGCTCTTTTATATGGTACAAAAGAACCAACTTTAATTCATTCTCAAGGTAGGGCAAGTAATTGGAAGCTTCATATTCAGAATGAAGGAGCTTCCACAATATACATCATTTTGCTTCAACTGAGCTCCTACATTCATCTCATTGAATCTTCACAATGTCCCCTGAAAGTACACACTGAGATCCCATTTTTATAGATGAGCCTCAAAGGTTACTGGCCCATGTTACACAGCTGGGATAGAGCAAGAAATCAACTGAATCCATCAGATTTTAGAGTTCATGCTCTTTCTAAAACATAAAATAACTGCTGCTTAATTCCAAAGCTGGTACCTCAGTGCAATTCCCACATTGCTGCAAGTGCCCAGCAGATATCTCGTGGACACTGGTCCTCCGGAACACTTTTTGCTACACTGTTCCAGCTGGGATTGCAGATAAGGTGGGTGGCTGGGGCTTCATCTCTAGGACCCTCCCCTTGCTCTCTCTAGAAGGAACTGTAGGACCCTTCAACACACTAAGATAAAGTTGCTGCACTGGGCCATTTGCTGAAAAATTATTATTCTCTTAGATTCCTTGATCTGTTGCACCCCTTTCAAAGACAACAAAAGCAATCCTCATGGTAGAATTCTGTGCAATCGTTGGCAAAAAGCCAAATTCTTAGACTTCAATATCTTGTAGAAGCTCTGTTTGTTCTTGTTTGCTAATTACCCACTTTGAGGTACCAGAGGGAAATGGAGGAACTCCAGCTGGGCACAGACATAAACGTGAAGTGTCCCCTTGCCACAGCCACAGGCTTCCCAAGCATCGGGGCACTGTGGCAAGATGCACACATTTGTGCACAGTGATCCTGGAAGAAGCCTAACCATGGTTATTATTTAAATGTTTCCACTTCTGAGCTTGTCTTTAAAGGAGATATTGAGCACCACGTGGATCCAGGAGAGTGAGAGAGGATTGCTTGGTGGCCGACTGTGTGTCTCCACTGTTGTTCTGAGAAATTCTGCTCAGATTTTGAACTCCCATCCAAACTCATTCTGCTGAAGCAGGCCCACAGCTGCCTTGCCATCCTCTCTAGAAGACTGTTTAGACCATCTTTTCTTATCTCAGCAAAGTTGATGTTTCCTCACCTTTGATGTTCTCCTGGAGAAGGATCACGTGTTGCATCTCAGTGTATTCCCCGCAATGTTTTAGCATCCCAGTGGCTTCTGAACTTTCTAGCTGACCTGATCTGTATGTCTGTGGGGCACAGACATACAGAAAGACACACACCCCAATGCTCACACACACATGCAGATACACACATTCACACAATGCAAATAGGCAACAGCTCTGTTGGTGCAATATGGACGCTGAATGTTCTATGTAACTTGACTCCTCTTTTTCATGATGTGATGGCCCATTTGGATAGTTTTCCTGGTTCTTTTACCTGTTCAGGAGCTTCAGAATTTCTGCTCTCTGGACTACAGGACAGATCACCAGAAGTGTGGTCAGAAGACCAGCTCTGTCACTCACAAGGCCTGTGTCTTATACATTGAATACTTTTCTTATTTTAACAAAATTGAGCCAATGTCTCTGTGCCTTTTCACATGAGTTCTTTTGAGCCTACCTGCCCAACACCTGTTGCTGGTAGATACTCTCTTGAGTCTTACAGATGAGGCTTAAAGACTTGGCTCATTCAAATACTTGGCCCTTTTCATTATTTTTCCTCCAATTTCCCTTTTCCAAGCTCTTGCCATTTTTGGATACATTACTACACCCACGGAAAGTGCCAGTTTCTGAAAGAGCTACGTCCCTTTGTGTTTGGGTAAGAAGCACCTTCACATGTTCGGCACTTGCACCTGTGAACTTGAATCCCTGTATGTGTTATCTGCAGTAGACTTTTAATTAGTATGTATTCAATCAAGGAGCCAAGTCGTGTCTTACACCTTCCCACTCGTTCACATTGGGTGTTTCAATTTCCTGTCTCCCCCTATGGACCAAGGGAAAAGCCTTATAAAAGCTTCTTTCATGAGCAATACAGGTCTTACTTCTTCAGTGCAGTTCTGTCATTGAAACACCTTCCACTTATTTTTTCTTTTCTCACTTGCATAAGCTTCATTTCTACCTTCTGTATTCTATGGCCTGATGACAGCGGGTTTTACTCATATTTTGGGAGTGTATGTGCTGGTGATAATGTCCTCTAAGTCCTCCATCTGAGGGCAACCACCCCACCCCAGCCCCTGAAGGTTGTAAGGGTTGGCTGTTTGCTGGAGGGTCCCGGGCATTCTATGTTGCTGGTTACAGCTCAGTGGGTCCAGGGTCTTCACCAGACCTAAGTGTAGCCTGAAGCTGACTCATGCTTTATAGTGAGACCCAGTCTGGAAAAGATGAACCAGCCAGTGAGATTTGTCATGGAAATTTGAACAAAGAAACACCGAATCAGTGGGGTAGTTGGGATGACAGGAACAGTAGGGCAGAAATAGAAGGTCACGTTGAGGGTTGTGTGAGCTGATGCTATCAGAGGGGTAGAGATGATGAATGGCTGACAGAGAAGCTGCATGACTCTGGGAGAGGAGGCAGCAGGAAGAATCATAGAGAAGACGAGAGAGAAAGGAGAGACCTCAGCAGCCACGCATAGCCTCGTCATCCTCAGCCCTCGTCCCATGACTCTTGTGTCTGGAAGTTCTGGATCCTTGTGTCCTCTTCCTCGTCATGTACATCAAGATGCTGCTGCTTCTCCAGAGGCCAGCCACCATCTCTGCCAGCTGCCTCTCCTCTCTCCCAGCCACACCAGAGTCTCCTCAGTGCTCTCTCACTGTCTCTGGTGGGGTGCCTGGCCCATCACTCTTTTCTCAGACTCCCTGCAACCATGACTTTTCCAGCTCATTCTCAAAACTTGGCCTTTAACCTTTAACGTCCATCGCTCCTCCAGCTACCTTCCCTGGAACAGAGGAGAACCCTCGGGTGAGCCTCCCCCCAAGCCCAGGATGGTGCCAGGCCTGGCTCACCGTCTTGTCCTGGTGACAGACCATCTCTCAGAGCATTTCCCTGCACTGGTGTGCCTCATACTAAGGTTAAATACAGTCACTGCCAAATCCACTTCCTACCTAGAACATGTTTCCTGTTAAGGATTGCATCAAGAGGTCATCTGTTGTTTTTAAGCATGCTAGCAATGTCTGGGCATGAGTTAGCAGCCGTCATCTTTGGCTTCCCCTAAGCTCTCCCATGCTCCCACCGCCTCTGCTCTAACTCACCCCCACACAGCCGCTGACATTTCTGGGCAGCGTCCTACTGACACTCATATCAATGCAAACATTTCTTGAGTGTTACCTAAATATCAGACATGTGTTATCTCAATGAATCCTTGCAAAAACCCTGTGAGATAGGTTCAGTTACCAACTCCATTTTACAGATGAGGAAACTAAGGCACAGAGAGATAAAGCAACTTGCACAAAGTCACACAACTTCTCAGTGGTTTGAACCCAGGCAGCCTGGCTCTAGAGCACATTGACTGTTGTGCCCCAGCTAGCTCCCAGCAACACGTCACCATCTGCCTCCCTTTCTGTCACAGATGCCCTATGTCTGCAACTTCCTTCTTGACTGAGTTGAGTACTTGACCTTGGCCCACTAAGTGGAATCATGATAAAGTTCTTCCAACATTCCCAACACTTAAAAAAAAATTTTTTTTTATGGCCTCCAGAATAAAACCAATGTATCTGCTGATGAAGCTCCTGGACTGAATGGTTGCAAATGTGACCCTTGGCTTGATTCCACTGGAAATTAACTAGAGGGCTGGCTAACCAGACAGCTGGCAGGCCGGGTGCAAGGTCTTGTCACAGGTGAGGAGGATTCTCACATACACTGTCCCTCTTATTTTCCTCTGCCTTTTGCAGAAGATCTGAGGTCTCCCCTCCCCTCCTCTCCCTTCCCTTCCTCTCCCTCCCCTGCTCTCCCTCCCCTCCTCTCCTCTCCTCTTGCTGCTTATCTGGCAGATGAAAGCAGGCAGCCAGTCCCAGCTTTCCCTCTGTCCTCAGATCCCTTATGAGTCCTTTCTCCATCACCATCAGAAACTTGAACCTTGTCTAGCTTCCCTTTCCAGCTGACTTGCCCCACGTGCCACTGGTACCTGTGACCCAAACCCATCTCCAAATTCATCCAGATTCATTCTGGTCACTATAGTCATCCTGGAAACTTTCTTCCCTGCACCACCCCAACACACCTGCAGGTTTTGGCAACACTTACCCAGTCCATCCCTCCCTGAGTTCTCATCCATCTCACCAGCTCCTCCCAGACATATGACATCATTGAACATGGCTTGAACCTCTTAGCACCCTGTGAGGTAGGGAGAAAGACCTCCCTAGATGATCAACACAGTAAGTTCTTCCTCCTCCAGGAAGCCTTCCTGGATTACCTCTCTCAGACTTTTGTCAGAACTCACAGCATCTACTTTCTGGCTTCCATTTTCTGTGATTAATTCCCCTCTGTCTGTGACATTTCTTGTATTACTGTCATGCATGGCTATTAATGTTTTATATATCTATGCTTCTGTATCCTCAACTGAATTTTTAGTTTCTTAAAGGAGTTTATACTTCTAATATTCTTCATAGTGCCTTGAGTTAAATACATTTGGTATTTGATTTAAGCTGTGGCTGGGCAGCAAAATAAACATTGAATGCTCAAAGCAAAAGGGTTAGGCGAGCCATTTTGAAGTTCCTTGAATTCTGGTTAATCATTTTCCCTTTGCCAATCAGGCTGCTATTTCTAAATTAGTGAACAAACAAAGCAGCCCACAGTGAGACGCCATCCTTCAGCTGGAACAAGGTTTTTCCAACGTGACTCTGCATGGCTTGAAAATAAAATTTTTACAAGTTAAAAAAACAGTTCTTTATGGGTAGCAGAATTATTGACTGGTTAAGAAGATAGATGCATGTAATTGGCTACATTTTGTCTCCACCCCCAGCACCCCTGCTCAAAATTCATCTGTTGAAGTCCTAACCCCCACTACGTCATGGAGGCTGCACATGGAGATAAGGTCTTTCAAGAGTTAAGTAAAATTAAAATGGGGTCTTTAGGGTGGGCCCTAATCCATTATGAATGGTGTTCTTATGAGAAGAGAAAATGTGGACACACACAGAGAGACACCAGACATGTCCACACACTGAGGGGCCACCATGTACAGCCACCTGCAAGCCCAGAAGAGAACCTTTAGAGGAAACCAACCCTGCCAACACTCTGATACTGGACTTCCAGCCTCTAGAACTCTGAGAAAATAACTTCCTGTTGTTTGAGCCACCCACTTTGTGGCATTTTGTTATGACAACCTACCAACTGATACAACGTAATTTGTGCCAAAACAAACACAGGATTCCTTCTCTGTCATTTAGTCACAGACCACTTTGGGCAAGGTACTTAGTTTGTCGGTTTCCTCATCTGCGTGTTGGGAGGATTAAATGAGATGGTGCCAAGCAAGAACACAGTGCCTGGCATAAAATAAACACTCGTTAGCCACCAATGGTAGAAAATCAGGAAGAAAAAAGCATGCATTGCTCCATCACCAAAGTGAGCCACTGTAAACATTTTGGTGTTTCTCTAACCATCTTATTAGTAAACATAAGTATGGTCCTGTTGTATATACTATTTTAGATCCTGCTTTGTTTTATTCTACATTGTATCACAAGCATTCCCTGAGTTACTAAAACTAAAGGATAGTAACTGGCTGCCATTTCAGCATGAGAGAATTACAAGGAGACAATGTATCCAAGAACTTGTAGATTCTGAAAATAGACTCACCCTAAGAGTAAAACTTTACGATCAAACATAGTGGATCACAAGCATACATACGTAAAATATATATGGAATAGGTTGGAGCCAGGAGATGTGGGGTCACCGAGAGATAAAATGGCTCTCAGCCAATGCAGCTGGAATTTGATAGACCGGGCTACTCTGTCTCAAGAAGGGATGTGATGATGAGGAGACAAGCCTGGAGAATGGAGAGCTGCTGCCTGGGGCTGCTTGCCCATCCCAGGAGAGGCAGTGGAGCCTCCAGCTGGACAGGGCTGTGGAGCTGAACTGTCCAGCATTTGAATCTAGACTTACAGCTCATTTCACTGCAGAATATTGGGGAATCCTCCTTAACCTTATTGTGCCTTTCCTTATCTTAAAAATGGCATGGAGAGGAGGGCACTACCTACCTCATTATGTTGTTCTGAAAATTAAATGTGGGCTTGTCACACAAGTTCTCAGTAAGTATTAGCTTCTCTTTCTTATTCGGGGAGAGAGGGTGTCTCAGACAATGGGTCTCAAATTCCAGATCATCCTAATAGGAGTTGAACATATCCAATTGCTTAGGCCTGATGCCGTTCAATGCTCAATTCCTCACACTCCCTTTGCTGAGACTCCACATTTAGAAAGCGGCCTTCTGATTACGCTTCCCCAGGGCCCTGCCAAGCAGGAGAAGACTTTGGTGATATGCACTGAGTTTCCAGTTCCTCTGACAACTGCATTTCTCCTTGTAACTCTGCCACTTCCTAACTTGCTTGGGCAGTTACTGGACTGCTCCGTCTTATTTTTCCCATTTGCAGAAGGGGGATAATGTCACTTAGAAACCACAATGACTGGAGGAGGATAAGTAGGAGAAGTAATAATGCCAGTTAACAAATATGGAGCACTTAATATGGGTTGGACATATACTAAATGCTTTGCAAATGTGATCTCATTAAATGAGATATTGATAATTGCTTGGTGCAGTACCTTGTACACAAGACTCAATGAAGAGTAGCAGGTAAATGGTCGCATTCAATAGGAGGTTGCATTCCATATCATTTATTTCCAGGGAAGGAATGTGCTGATTATGCTAGTCGAAGTATTCCAGGGCTTTAAACAGATTTCTGAATATAAAATGATACATCGAATTCTGCTTCAAGGTATCCATCTCACAAGCTTGGTTAATGTCGTCCATTCCTGAGAAACAGGTCCTCATCTCAGTGTGCCCACAGTCAGGTTTCTGATATTCAGAGTAAAAGGCCAAACTTTGACCATGGAAGATCACCGAAGTAAGGGATGTAAGGAGCTTTTGCTTTATTTGCACTTCTGATTCTGGTGAACTTTATTTTTAATGGTATGCTATAGATTGATGTTTAACTTTAGCATAATTTATGTAGCCATTTCCCTATTCTAAGTCACCTTGACTTAATCCTTTTCCTCCCATTTTTATAAGTCACACTACAAAGAACACTTTGTGCATAAAAGTTGGCTCTTTTCCCACTTTGGGCTGTGAAAATATTTCCGAAGGTGCTAAGTAGGCGATGTCGATTAAGTTCACCGGCCTGCCCTCCAAAAGAATGAAGCCTGCCCTCCAAAAGAATGAAGTTGGTTTCCTTTTCTTCTTGCACCTAATTCCCATAGTAGTTTGCCATGGGCTCTTCAAAGATGGAGGCATTTGGTCCCATTTGGAGGAAGTGGATGAGGTTGAGATGGGTAATAGGGTAATAGAGGCAGAAGATTCAGGAATGCTCCCCTGGGGCATGCAGTGAGTCACTGCTGAAGCCATTACGGAGAGCACGCCTCCTAACTCATCATCTTTGACTCTAATCACCGGGGCTGGCATTGCACAGCAGCACTTGGGAGACATCGCCTTCAACAGCCATGTCTTAAGGGGGTGCACATGGGGCAATCAAGACTATTGAGAATGTAAGTTAAGGTTATTGCTTCCTGCGCGCACATTCCACTCGCAGGCTGATTAGTGCACTGAAGAGCTCTCATTGACATTTCGTGGTTTAACATAAAGATTTCTTGTGCATAGCTCAGGAAAGAGAGACAGATTTTCAAACAGCTGTCTAATATCTCTGTCAACATAGAAATTAAATAGATTTAGGAACTTCAGAAAAACATACGCACATTTAATGCCCAGTAATGATCAATTCCAATTTCCAGTTGCAGACACAGGAATTGTTTTCAATGCGTTCTATGGGTTTTTCCAAATAAACATCTGGCATCATTTTATTTCTTTTTAATCATTTGAATGGAGATATTATAGGTCTATCTATTTATTTGTCCAGCTATAAAGCTGATGATACTGTGAAGATATTGAAATGAATCCAGTGTCTCAATCAACTTTCAAATGAAAACATTCCATTGTTTTAAAGCAACCATTTTCCGTTTCAGCATCTATCAACTTTGGATTACAAACTCCCTCCAAACTTGTTAGCAGTATTTTTGTTTTTTCTTGTACCGTTGATAATGAAAGACAAAAACATCACCTTGCCTTCAGTGCCAGAGATGTGCTTCTGTTTGAGGGAGATCAGCCCCTCGGAGTCTGTGCTGTTGAGAGGGCACATGGGGGGATAACTTCCACTCCTGACCCTGGTGTGATGTTCTGTCCATTGACTTTTACTCTTAACCAAGCAGAATGACACTTCTCATGTAGGCGCCATGCACACTGGGAGGAGGATAGGGTCTGGCTGATTAGGGTTCAAATCCCAGCTTTGCCCCTTTCTAATTTTGTGACTTCATTCAGTGTGATTCATTTCTCTGAGTCTCAGGTTCTTCCTCTTTCATACAAATTAGTAATAACTCATGATTCAATGAGACAATATATATGAGGCATCTCAACTGTATGTATAGTAGGTCTCAGATGATAGCCATCTCTAACGTGAGGTAGATTCCAAGCCACTAAGCCCCTCTGCCCTCAGTAAACCTGCTCTGAACTGAGCTTGGGAACATGGTGGGAGTGTGCCAGGCTGCCTACCTGTAGACGCAATCCAGAGTGCCAACATTAAAGAGCCCATTACTGGAAAGCCAGGAATCCAACAAGAAGCTGAGAAGCAAGGGCAAAGCGAGGGCCAGGGCGATTGGGAAGATCAGCATTGTCTCTATTTGCAGATGGAGGCTAGAGCATGGGAGGAAAAGTTGCACCTTGAGCATCAGCAACTTTTGGAACAATTGGAACAGATGCAACGAATCTGCAGTTTTGCCAGTGATATTCCAGGAATGTCTGACTAAGAGACAGGTCTTTGGCCAGGAGAGGGGCAGTGTGAATGTAACCACTAGATCTGCTGTTAGCCTGGCCAGATCCGAAAGAGACAACTGTCATGTGGTGGCAAGACCTCAGAGCCTGAAAGCAGAAGACCGAGGTTGGAATACTTACTCTGCCATCACCACTGTATGACCTGGGACAGATCAAAGTCATCTGGAAAAGGCAACCTTCCTGAGATGCCATTTCCTCACGTGTACATGGCAATAACGCCTACTTCACAGGTTGTTGTGAGAATGAGTGGAAAACGACTAGCACAACGTTGGCATTTGGTCAACATCAATCAGCTTGAGAGTAGAGTTTTTGTGCTTTTATTTTTTATATCCTTGTGATCCACCTAGCAGAGTGCTTCACACATGGTGAGTGCTCAAAAAATATCTGTCAAATGAACAGACTTCTAAAAGCAAAAAAAATGTAGTCCACGTGATGTGATCCATTGATAGCTAAACAGAAGGCTTACCCTGTCTGAATTTCATGCAGCCATGCTCAGCCACGGTGAGATTTTCAAAGCAAATGGAAAAGTAATGGTGATGAGGGCATAAAGACTATTTAATGAACAAATGAATAAATACATGAATGAATGATTGGACCTAAAATACTGTGTGGCTATTTGGTCACAAGATGCTAAATATCCACATGAAAAAATGGTGCCAAGTATTTGATATGTGCTGTTAAAAAGTAAATCAAGTATTTTAGTTATGTCCAAATGCGTATCTGGATATCTGGGTTAAGTAAGCCAAATAACTGAAAATTGACTGCATTTTTCACTTTTAATTGAGTCTCTTGGAGGGTCATGCAGACTGAGCCACTCTTGAAAGTACAAAGGAGGGGAAATGCAAGGGAAAGCCATGCCCTTAGATGGCCTTGGACTCATGAGCCCAGGTTGCCAACAGAACTTCAAAGTCACAATAGCCACTGCAGATTCACAGAAAGGAATTATTTTTCGATTCCATCATAATAAAATAGGATTTGAAGTTTTCCAAGACTTTTATCTCATAGTTTTTAATTAGTGAGAATTGCATTATCACTTAGGTTAAGACTTTATCTCTGAGCTATAAAGTCCAGCTGGCAGCCAATTATGTTTGAATCTGTTCAATTTAATTTTCTAATAAAATATCTGATCAATGAATATTTATATTGTATATGCTCTGTACTAATACATGGTGACATAAATGCCCAGTCAGAGGTGGGCGTATGTTTATGTACATCAAACTGATAAATTTATAATCAATTTTTGTTTTTCAATTTCTTGAATTTGAAGCAAATTCCCTTGTTCAGCTTAGGTTTCTACTATTCAAATTTATATCCAGATTTTAGTAGCTAAATGTAAGTTAGCTACCTACCATTAAGCATTTTACATGCAGATTTTATGGAGCTGCACTAAACTGGGCATTCCAAATCTATGGTTTGCCAATTTCCTGTTATTTTTTAATATAGTAACTGCAGAATTGTAAAATAAGAGGCAAGAATTTCTCACTCACCTCAATCCATCGATTGAATGCAGCAATTCAATAAGTGCAAGAGTTCTACAAGCTTCTTGCCTCAGTCTTAATATTTGTCCCCACACTATGCTACTTTTGTGCAATGTTTTTCTCTAACCCCAGGAAGGGAGGATTAAGTAAATAATGAATAAGCATGTCTCATTGAAGCGATTTTGACATTTCATCTAAGTTTACACGTTAATTAAGAAAAGATTGTTCTAGTCCCCCAAAAGGGTTTTCTGTTTTCCTTTGAGCAACTAGGCTGAAATATAGTATAAAAGTGTATGAACATCCTGTTAAATGCACAGACTTAACCCTGCTGTTTTGCTCCTAATCATTATTAATTGCCTCCAGTGGTGGACATTAATTTCCCTATTGCAGCAACATGCATCTTGAGCTTGGGCATATCCTAATACATCAAATAGGACAGGTGATATAATTCAGCTGGTCACAGCTGGAAAGGAGACAGCCACCCACATGCAGGCAGTCTGTCAACCTTAGTTACACTGCAGACACCACCACAGCCTCTGAAACAACATTGTACATTTATCTCTGGGGATAACTTTACAAGAAGTATGGCTGCTTGGTTCATCCTATTTAATCTGTTATTGTCTTAGTAGTGACAAGAACGAAACAGTTGAAACTCAAAATTCTGAATTTGTTTGAAGCCATTTAAGAGGGGAAAAGTGGAGACATATGGTTGGGCTCATGCCGCAGATAAACTGATAAGTACTGGGTTCAGAGTGGATTATATTTTAAGATAGATGTCACTGAAAGATTTAGAGTGAGCTGTTGAGATGTTTGCTGTGATGTAACTTCAGGGTCCTTCCTTGTTCTCTGGGTGTTTAGGTAGATCCTTGACAAGTTGCCCAGAGTATCTCATGTTTACATATAGCTCTGGCTCTTGGGAACAGTTATTAGCTTTGTTATTCTTATAAATTAGTGCAATGCTCCTTACTAGTGATATGGAAAACAGAGATAGGATGGCGTTAGCATCCTCAATTGCATGGTTGAGAAAAGTGAGATGGTGATAGGGTTGTGTCAGGTTAGGAGTCAACCTTAAAGCTATGACTTGAATTCAATTACTTCATCTTGGCCTCTGGGCTTGCCTCTCCCTTGCAGAGGTATTTCCACTTCCTCTATAGGACTGGTTCTAGGTTAGGAAAATTCATATCAAAACCACAGTGAGATATTGCCTCACACCCATTAGGATGACTACGACCCAAAAACCAGAAAATTACTAGTGTTGGCAAGGCTGTGGGGAAACTGGAACCCTTGAGCACCATTGGTGGGAATGTAAAATGGTGTAGCTACTGTGGAAAACAGTAGGGTAGCTGCTCAAAAATTAAAAATTAAAATTACTATAAATCCATTTACCATATAATTCTATAGTTTCTATGATTCTATTACCATATGATTCAGCAGTTTCACTCCTGAATATGTATTCCAAAAGAATTGAAAGCAGGGTCTCAAAGAGATATTTGTACATACATGTGCATACCAGCGCTCTTCACAGTAGCCAAAAGGTGGAAGCTCAAACCAAATTCATTGATGGATGAATGAATAAACAAAATGTGGTATATCCCTTTAATATGGTTTGGCTGTGTCCCAACTCAAATCTCATTTTGAATTGTAGCTCCCTTAATTCTCATGTGTCTTGGGAGGGACCTTGTGGGAGGTAATTGAATGATAGGAGCAGGTCTTTCCCATGCTGGTCTCATGATAGTAAAGAAGTCTCACAAGATCTGATGGTTTTATAAAGCGAGATCCCCTGCACACATGCTCTTGCCTGCCACCATGTAAGACATGACTTTGCTCCTCATTTGCCTTCTGCCATGATTGTGAGGCCTCTGGAACTGTGTGTCCATTAAGCCTTCCTTTATAAATCACACAGTCTTGGGTATGTCTTTATTAGCAGCATAAGAATGGACTAATATGCCATTCAATGGAATATATTCAGCCTTAAAAAGGAAGGAAATTCTGAGACATGCTTCAACATGAATGAACCTTGAGGATATTATGTTATGTGAAACAAGCCAGACACGAAAGACAAATACAGTATGATTCCACTTATAAGAGGTATCAGGAGCAATTGAACTCATTAAAAAAAGAAAGCAGAGTGGTGGTTTCCAGGAGCTAGGCGAATGGGACTAGGGAGTGTAATGGGTACTATTCAGAGTTTTAGTTTTGCAAGATGATATGTTTTGGAGACTGGTTGCACGAGAATGTGAATATACAATGCTACTGAACTGTATACACAGAAATGGCCAAGATAGTACAGTTTATGTTTATTTTATCACAATTAAGCAAACATCAAAAACCCTCATTCTAGGGAGTGGCTGTACTCATCTTCTCTGAGTGTTTCTGTGGCCTCCCTTGGCTGCTGGTCACCCTAACAAACAGAGTAATACCACCACCTCCCATGCTTTGCCCAGTGAGCAGGATCACCATCGTCTCTGTCAATCTAAAAGCAAAGAAAGCACTCTGTGCCTATTAATGCTGGTCTGTGCTTTTCCCAGGACTCAGAGACCCAGTATCCTCAGGTCAGGTCACTGTCCAACCAAGTGACCCCACTCCCAGCTCATGGATCTCACCATGTGGCTTCTACAGGGCCTTCTCCCCACACCATGGGCCTACTTCAGCTCTACACACAGAGGAGTGCAACTGAAAGGGTAGCACAGCCTGCAGACCCTCAACACAGGGCCACCTCCTACAGAGGACCTTCCATATGCCAGCAGAAGCCTGGCTGAGAAGTGCGTATCAGAAGATATACCCATCGGTATAGAAAGATATTCAAAATATAAATGGTAAAAGCATATTACAAAACCACGTAAGTAATATGTAATTTTAACTTTTTAAAGTACAGATTAATAGAAAAATCTAATGGATTATCTCATACAGTATTCAGTGAATGGTAGAATTATGGGTGACGTTTTCTTATTTTTTTCCTCATGTACATATATTTGTACTTTTTTTGCTATGATGGTATATATTAAAATTCTGTTTAGAAGTTAGTTTGTCATAGTAACAACATTTTTAAAAATAGCCTAAAGCAGCCAGGCACAGTGACTCACACCAGTAACCCCAGCACTCCAGGAGGCTGAGTCGGGCAGATCACTTACGGCCAGGAGTTCAAAGCCAGCCTGGCCAAGATGGTGAAACCCCATCTCTAATAAAAATACAATAAATTAGGTGGGCATGGTGGTGCGTGCCTTAAATCCCAGCTCTTAGGGAGGCTGAGACAGGAGAATTGCTTGAACCCGGGAAGTGGAGGTTGCAGTGAGCTGAGATCGCGCTGCTGCATTCCAGCCTGGGTGACAGAGCAAGAGTCTGTCTCAAAGAAAAAAAATAAAATAATTTTTAAAAATCACCTAAAGCCCATAGGTGTCTTGCCAGAGAACACAGAAAGAGGCAGTTAGAAAAACCAAGGGTGTTTGTTAGATCAGTTGCTCTCGCAGAGAGGCA
The DNA here is from genome assembly GCF_049354715.1 of Callithrix jacchus. Classification (NCBI taxonomy): domain Eukaryota; kingdom Metazoa; phylum Chordata; class Mammalia; order Primates; family Cebidae; genus Callithrix; species Callithrix jacchus. Next base: position 31,530,408 of record NC_133512.1, read on the forward strand.
TTCAAGTGCTCCTCTCCTGCTTCACCTTCATGGACACAGACAAGAAACCAGGCAGGGATCGCTGGACCTTCCACACCAAAGTGTTCTTGGTATTCTCCTTACTACCTCCACTGTCCAAATTCTGCCCATCCATTAGAAGATAGCTCAAATAAAACTTCCTCCTAGTGAGGTGCAATCCTTCATGGCATTTTCTTTCACGACCCTTTTTGCAGTTACAATACCCTCCCTTGTACTGTAGCTCCATGTGGACTTGCCTTCTCTTATTAGATTATAAACTCATCGAGGGCAGGCTCCATGTTTGATGCATTTGTGTCTCCAGCACAGTGTCTCTGTCTCACAGCTAGCCCCAGTTGGATAGCTGCTGAATGAATGAATGAGCCAGTGAGTGAGTGAGTGAGTGAGTGAATAAATGGCATGATTACTGAACTCTCCATGAGGAAAGCAACAAAGCAAGTCAGGCAGCACAATTTTTTTTCATCATTTCTGGATTGGTTTGTATTTTATCAAAAACATCAATCCTTATATTCAGAACTTTTTCAACATCACAATTTTTATTCCTTGAGCTTAGTAAGAATTATAATAAGAACACGTATAATGTTTGTAACCGTCATCTATCTCAGTTCAGATTTTAAATAATATGGATCTACTTTCACCTCGGGAAAGGCAGATTTTTATTACTTACATTTGCTTTAACATGGAGCTCAGACATTGTATACCAAGAGTGAAGCAAACTGCCACACAGTATCAGGTTCTAATAGCGTTGTTCTCTTCCAAGTCCTCCACTGCAGCTGCATATCTCTCTCTCATTCTGCTTTCTCTCGGAAGAATCTTAGCTCCCCTGCAAAGCTGGCATCGCATCCCTTTGTCAGCTTGAACTCAAAGGGCTGGATTAGCTTCAGCACTAGGCCCTCCCTGAAAGGTTTGCTGTCCTTTCCCTGCCTGCCAGGTCAGTTCAGCCTGTTTTCCACTACAGGGGAGGTGAGATTCACAGCCAGACAGGCAATGAAGGGCTTTAGATGGCAGATTAGACCACGTCCCACCAGCGCTGCTTCAAACCTGGCCCTCAGGGATTGCTGTCAGGGACTCACATGAGACATTTTTGTTATCTAGGAAGAAAGTGTGTTTGGGTTAAACTGCCAGTGCCATCGTGTCACTGAGTTCTCTGCTGAGACCCAGACAGGCATTCCCCATCAGTGACAGTGGGGGCAGGCTGGGTTCAGCTGCCTCACCGCTCTGAGCAGCGTAGCCATAGTGTTTACAGAGCATCTCAGACAGCCACGAGGGCTGGAATTGACATTCTCCCTGAGCTTGCAAGGAACAAAGACTGCTACTAAAGATGCACTTGGAGGGAAAATCATGACAAAATGTCCTGTGACTTCAGAGATGCCTTTTGCAGCTTCATACAGTCATGATGTTAATTAAAAGAGTTAAACTTGGAAACTAGACTTTGATGCAATATGTTGTTTCCATTCTTGGAAATACTTTCACGAGGAGCTAATAAATAATCCATGAATGCTAATCTTTTTAAGTCATATCAAAGGCATGAAGTCAGCCTGGATAATTGTAAATGCAACGGCTCGACCTCAACTCCATTAAAATGCAAAGGTGCGAACTGATTAGAGACACTGAACTGCTTTTGATAGAAGTCTTAAATTCAAATGCCACATCATTTGTTTTTAGCAAATGGAGTAATTACAATAATATTTTCTTCATTTTTAAGGTCAGATCTCTTAAATCCTACATGCTTGTGCCCGATTTAACTACAGCCAGTATCAATATCCTTGCGTTCATTAATTAAATGTGTATGTTGCTTAAAGGTAACATCCACTCCTATTTTCTCTGAAGGAGAAATACATAAATATTCTAAGTTGTCTAGCTACAGGGTTAGAGGGGAGAGTTATAACATTATTTCATTTCAGATATTATTAATAAAACTGAAATTAACCTTATTTCCCACTCTGGTAACAGTTCTTGCTGAGGAAAGGTAGCTTTTGTTTAAAACAAAGGTGTTTTCCTTCTGTTATAGCTTGTCAAACAGATCATGATTTTAATTTTAAAAAATTAAGAAAGGATTCACTTGATGATAAAGTCAGTGCCTTTTAATATTCTTGTAGCATCACTGCCCAAAGTAAATTTTGTCAATATTTACCTCTTGTGGGAATTGTGGTATACATTGACCAATATTTATATTGACAAATATATATTGACCATTAAATATTTTTCTAGGACTTCGGTAAATATCTGAGAAGTTTCTTATAGGAAAAAAACTACACAAGATTTTATTGTTTAAAGTGCACCTGGAATTCTAAATGAGACCCAAAAAAGGAACCGATCACTTCTTACTATAAATTAAAAGGTTTCCTTTGCCTCCTACCTCCTGGCTGCCAGGGAATTAAGCTCCGGATGTTGGTCACCATGCAGAAGTAAAGCGAGGATGCCGGAAGCAGTCAATCCATTTGTTTAGGACAGGCAAGTCTGGTTATAGCTGAACCCAGAATCTTCCAGATGCAGCACTCTTCTGTGCTGTCAAAATATTTAAATTTCCTGCAAACATGCTGCTGTCAGTCTACCTGAAGGATTCTACCAAAACCAAAGAATGAAGTGTGATTCAACAAAGCCACTAATACTGGCCAGATATGAGCCACTGGCTCAACTTGGCCAGTCCTTGGGCAGGGCTCTAACCAGAGATGCCAATCAAGGGAGCACTTTCCAAATACCTGTCTATAGAGATCCTGATTCCCTGGTCCGATGGGACCCTGATGTCTGTCCTCTGGTCATTCCGATATGCCACCCTAGGGGAGAAGCACTCATGCTTTATTTTTCATCTGTTTGTGTGTTAGAAAGAAAAGACAGGGATGAGGGTAGGCCGGAGGATCAATTTGGAAATGTTTCACACAGGCTAACAGAAGCTAGGGGAGGCAGCATTCTCCTGACACCCAGAGCAGGATTGCTCTGTCACATGAGTCTGTGTTTCAATCTTGGCTGGGTAACCTTGGATCCATAATTTATCTTCCCCAAGACTCAGCTTTTCTGTCTGTAAAACAGGATAGTAATACCACCTCCTTCCTGAAACTATTATGAGAACTAAAGGAGCTAATCTGCATAAAACAAAGGCAATTAACATAATGTGCAGCACATAGTAAAGTGCGGTGACTATTTGTAGATCTGTAGAATGTCTGCTAATGATCTACAGAGCTGAGAAGGACTTTAAAGGTGTTTCATCCAACTCCCTCTAGCATCTCAATGACATCCCATGGGAAACTTGAATTGGTTGGCTCACAGCAGGGATTCTGGGAGCCACGCTTAGAGAACAGGGAGAGGTTTATTTGAAGGGATGGTTTGAAGATGACCTTGATGAAGGATTTTGAATGTCATTGTGATCAACAAGGGAGGCAATTAAGACAAAGCTTCCTTAGTGGATGTTACATGCTCCAAGCATCAGATGGCCTGGCATAGACCCTGTGGATAGGAGAGGAGACAGGCAGAAGTGGGAGTAGTTCTGTGGCTTGGTGCGAGGAGTGTGAAGTATGTGGTCTTTGCCTGGTAAGGACGAGGAGAATAGAGGTCTGGAAGGGAAGAAAACGGCTGAAATCTAAAGAATGAATGGATGGGGTAGAAGATGAGACAAAGGTGGGGCTGGGGGTCACTTCTCGGTTTTGAGCCTGAGCAGAATGCTTTCTGTGTTTGTGCGGGCCCTGGTGGTGAAAATTTCTGCAAGGAGCTTTAGGATCATGCTGTCTTCTTAGCTTAATAATGGTTTGATTGCACTGGTCTGTGTTCCCTGGGGCAGAATCTTTATAGCCTGCATGTAGACTTACATTGCTGAGAATTCTGTATACACAGGAGGGTAATGAAAAGCACACAAGGCAGCCAGGCTTGGTGGCTCCACGCCTGTAATCCCAGCACTTTGGGAGGCCAGAGCAGGTGGATCATGAAGTCAAGAGATCGAGACCATCCTGGCCAACATGGTGAAACCCTGTCTCTACTAAAAATACAAAAATTAGCTGGGCATGGTGGCATGCATCTGTATTCCCAGCTACTCAGGAAGCTGAGGCAGGAGAATCGCTTGAACCCAGGAGGCAGAGGTTGCAGTGAGCCGAGATCGCACCACCGCACTCCAGCCTGGCAACAGAGTGAGACTCTGTCACAAAAAAAAAAAAAAAAAAAAAAAAAGGAAACAACGTTTATTTAACACTGACTGTGTGTGTGCCAGGCACTGAAGTAACTTTTCAGCCTTCATAACAACCCTAAGAGGGAGATACTTTGTTATCCCCATTTCACAGATGGGGGAACTAAGGCACTGAGAGGTCAAGTAGTTTTTGAAAGCTTCCTGTTGAGTCAAGGGGGAAGCAGGATTTGAACCCAGGCCACAGTGTGGCTGCAGAGTCTAGGCCTTGATTCCTGGGAAGGAATGAACATAATTTACTTCATCTCACAGCTAAACAGGGATCTCATTGGGATTCAAACCAAGTTAGACTCCAAAGCCCAGGCCCTTTCCTTCATGGCACACCTGACCCATTAGCAAATTCAAAACTCACATCCAACCCAGAAGGCAAAGGGGAAATGGGGTAAAAGTTGACTAGGGGCTCAGAGAAGCAACTTGGCAGTACTATAAAGAAGTAACATTGAGCAGATTTTCTCTTCACAGAATATAACACTTGTATGAAAGGAGACATTTTCAAAAATATTTTTAGATATCTTCTGTACTAAGCCAGACTAAGCTAAGCTTATACTATATAGAAAAAGCTTATACTACACAGGAAAAGGACCATCAGCATAAATATGAAGTTATTCTATTGCTGGAGAGTTGGTAGGAGGAATGAGACCTTTTTGAAGTATCAGTTGTATAAGGGGGATTTTTTTCACATTTTCCCATACATCCCTTCTGTATTGTTTGAGTCTTTTTAAATGATACTGTATTTGAGTATTCTTTTTCTAATTTAAAAATAATTTTGAAAAATAGGGAATCTTCGGGCACTTAGGCAGAAATAAGAAAGTCCTAGTGATCCAGTGATATAAACACATATTTACAATCAGTGTTCTGAAAACAAGTAAGTCCAATGTAACTGAGCTTCACACCTATATGTGTGGGTGTGTGCATGCATGTGTGTGCACAGACATGTGTAGACGTCTCACAGGAAGGCAGGCCAAGGTTGGATGCAGCAGGCTATTTAATTATCCCTCATTTCATTGAAGGAGGAATCTCGCAGAAGCATCACAGATTCCAAGAGGCAAATCTGCAAAACTTGGTAGTTATAGAAGAAATGATCCAGTATCAAGATGAGGCATTGCACCTTCAAAGCATGAGAGAAAACATCCAAGAAAAAGCCAGCCAACAGTTAAGCATCTGCTGCCTGTTACTGATTCTACTCAGAGCACCTCTCAATTACACACCTTCTGTAGCAGGGCCAGCGTCACAGGTCAAAGGATGGCGAAGATGTATTCTCATGTTGGTTTGCAAAGGGAACAAAGCAGAGTGACACATCTAGTTTGCCTGGAACAATCCCGGTTTGCCTCTTCTCAAGTCAGTCCTTGCCTGTCCTTTCCATCCTTCCTCTGTAGTCCCTTTACCGAAGATAAGACAACAGCCCTTTGGTCCCAGAAATTTCTCTCTCTCCATTGCCCTGTCCCAGATAGATGAAGCATTACATGTAGCTCAAGCTTCAGGTGAAGCCCTGAATGAAGCCGAGAGGAGAAACTGAGGTCACCAGGAACCCCAAAACAATGTTGGATAAGTTAAATGCCTAGAGTGGAATGAAGCTGGGCATGTGAAGAAGACATTTGACCCACCTTTTTTTCTGAGATGGAGTCTTGCTCTGTCACCCAGGCTGGAGTGCAGTGGTATGATCTCAACTCACTGCAACCTCCGCCTCCTGAATTCAAGCAATTCTCCTGCCTCCGCCTCCCAAGTAGCTGGGACTACAGGTGCACGCCACCATGCCCAGCTAATTTTTGTATTTTTAGTAGACACCAGGTTTCACCATATTGGTCAGACTGGTCTTGAACTTCTGACCTTGTGATCCTCCCACCTCAGCCTCCCAAAGTGCTGGGATTACAGGCATGAGCCTCCGCACCCAGCCTTGACCCACCTTTGACACCAACACATCATGAAAATAAGCAGCCATGAGCCTGGAGACAGAGTAAAGAAAGAGAAACATACACACGTGTACATAGCTCACACACACAGAGGAACACATGGTTTTAGAATGATCAGGTGTTTAAAGAAAATAAAAGGAGAATGGACATTGCCCTGTTCTTTTCTGAGAGGCAGTCACTGGAGTGGGTAAGAACCCCAGCTCTGGATTCAGATGTGCCTGAGTTTGTAACCCAGCTCAGCCACTAACTACGTAAACCTGTTTTATTAACCGTACAATGGGAATAATAAAAGCACCAGGCTCAAAGCGTTGTTGTGAGGTTTTAAAGATTAATGTGATGATGCAGATAAAGTAACCACAGTAATTATTCAATAAATGTTAGCTAGTGCTGCTATTATTGTAGATACACTATGACAACATCATGATAAAGGTACATTGTGACCTTAAAAGAATATTTTACTGGAGCACTGTACATGCTGCATAAATGTTAATTGTTATTATTATTACAATTTTTAGTTCAGCCAGTGTAGCAATTTATCACTACAATGGCAAGAAATTGCCACTCTGGTTCTTGAAAGTGGGTTTGCCACCTTCTGTTGTCTTCCTGGTTTTCACTCCATGTGGGAGTAAGGGGGCCACTGGATGCCAGGGTTATGTAAAGTCTGAGATTCTTGGTGGACTTCTCCACAAACCAGATGCCTATTCGGGAAAGAAACCTCCAGAATTCTCCTGGCCTGGCCTTGAACATCTTCCAGCAGAAACTGAGGAGAGCTTCTGACGTGAAATGAGAGGAAAAGAAGACAGTGGAGTAATTTACCACCGAGAAGGTTTTCCCGTTAGACATTTCTACAGCATCAAACTTGAGGAGGTGGGGTTTTCTGATGGCATATTTCTGTTTGTTTCCTAGTTTGATGGCATGAACAACAATCTCATACTGAAACATGAAGCCTCCAAAATTAGATGGTGGCTGGAAATTTGTAAGGGGTGCTTCAAACTCCTGCTTCACCTCCTGTCTCCACTCAGCCGAGGGCAGCGCCACCCTGCAAGAAAATTGTAGCTCAATGTGCGGCAAGTTTTGCTTGGTGAGGGAAGGCTGCTGTCAATGGCACTGAATGTCAAGCAAAGAAGCAGACCGGACCCCTTTCTAGGCTTCATCGCCAGCTGCTTCTCCCTCGGCCTCCTCGGCCTCCTCACCCCTAGCTACCTGGGTTCCAATCCCAGGTCTCTGCTCACCAGCTGTGTAACCTTGGGCAACAACCCCACCTCTGTCAGCTTCCTGGTCTGCAGCTGTCAGGGGAGAATAACAATGAGACTTGCACCAGGCAGTCATTGGGATTATATGAAATAAGGAACGGGAAGGCTAGTTTGTAGTACATAAGTTACATGGTAACTACTCCTGTCGTCACCGCCTTCTTTTTTCCTTCCTCCTTCCTCCTCTTTACTCCTTCTCCCTCTTCCTCCTCCTCCTTCTTAATCTTTTTTTTGAGACAGTGTCTGGCTCTGTTGCCCAGGCTGGACTGTAATGGTGTGATCTCAGCTCATGGCAACCACCACCTCCCAGGTTCAAGCGATTCTCCTGCCTCAGCCTCTCAAGTAGCTGGGATCACAGGCGTGTGCCACCATGCCCAGCTAACTTTTGTATTTTTTGTAGAGATGGACTTTTGCCATGTTGGCAGGGCTGGTCTCCAACTCCTAGGAGTTGAACTCCTGTAATCCCAGCACTTTGAGAGGTCTGTCTACCTTGGCCTCCCAAAGTGTTGGGATTACAGGCATGAGCTGCTGCTCCTGGCCTCTCTTCTTCTTATTAAGCAGATCGGCATTTCCTGAGCACCTGCTTCATGCCACACCCGATGCCGGCTGCTTCACTCGTGTGGTCTTGATGAATCTTCACAACCTTGAAGAGCAGGCAGTGCCATCCCCATGTATGTGCAATGGAGCTGAGTTCTGGAGCTAAAGCCACTTGTGCCCAGACAATCTTAGAGTGTATAACTGGGATTCCATGTTGGGCTCTCTGATTTCAAAGTCTTGCTCTTCCTACCACACCCCCCACGTGGAGGTCTCACAAATAATGCCTTTCCCATGGGGCTCAGAGTCTACAGACTGTGGTCTTGGCTTGGCTATGAGTCTTCTCACAAGAGCATGCAGCACATTCCAGTCTGCTCCAGGCTTTGTGGTTCCTGCTCAAGCCATTTATGGGGCAGGATGTGAGGTGAGGGGCGCTCACGCTGCCAGCCTGGCTTATCTGCTTTGTGGCCTTCCTGGCTCAGCTTACAGATTCATGACTTGGCACAATTACAGTGACCACAATGAAGCCACTGGCTTTGCCCAGAAAATACTCAGGCTATAAGCCTGAGAGGAAACAGGATGGGAGCTGGTTTATATTTCAAGGGCTAGAGATGAAGGGACCAGCCCCACCCCAGCTTCCCACCTGGTTTTATCTTGTAAAAACAGCTCTCTCTTTATTCTGTTGGACCTCCTGTTATTTCAAGAACCAAAAACTGAAAGAAAATGATTTTTTTCTCTCTTATACCTGGCCCGCTCTCTATTGCAAGTGGCAGTTCTAGGGCCAGCTGTCCACCTGCTGCTTTTCACCTGTAGGGGTCGGTTGCTGGCTGGGCTACCTGGCAGCCATTATTCCTTCTTGGTTTCTATGTCTGGATTTTCCCCGAGAGCACCCCTTCCCCTCTCTTAACTCTTGGGCTTTGGGTGGGCACCCACCCAAAGCATGTCCTAAGTGCCTCTGCATCCCCCGAAGCTAACATGCAGCCTGTCTAAAGGTTTATTCAATACGTGGATGGGTGGATGGAGGGACCATTGAGCTTAGAAAAAGCAGCTCATGCAACTGCCACAGCATCCTGCCCCATCAGAAACAGTAAATAACATTTATCCTAGTTCCTACATAGGCTTAGTTCTATATATCAATCACCAAATTCATAACGATTAATTTCATTGCTTATGCCTGTTTACCTCTTGAATGCTCCATAATGACATGTGAACAGCTGCTCTTCCTCTGTAGACTACCTGCTTTCTGACGTCAGCCAGTGAAGGAGTCAACCTCAGTGCTGTGGCAGAACTGGGCTAGATGCTCACTCACCCCATTTCCTGTCTTTCTGGGGCACATGGCTAGACCATATTTCCCAGACTCCCTGGCTATTAGGTGTGGCCATATGACAGAATTCCAACCAAAGGAATATGGACAAAGGTGACAAACCATTTCCAAGTCTGGGCCATGAGAACTATCCATGTGAAAACCTCTGTGCTCTTTCCTCAACCCCAAGCTGGAAGCAAAGGGCTCTGAGGTTCCTAAGGGGAATGGAGACTCAAAATAGAGAAAGCCTGGGTCCCTGAGTTACCATATGGAGAGAACTGTCAAATATCCATGCTGGACTGGGTTGCAAATGAGAAATATTTTCTACCCTTAAACTCAGCGGTGTGTGGAACTGGCTTATATTAGCTTGTGAGAGCCAGTTGTTAAATTCTGAGGAATTTTGCAAGTCCATTGTTAAACACAGTCATTATCAAAGTTAAACTGTATAAACTTATAATTAAATGCATTACATTTTAAGACATAATGTATATTCAAAACTCATCCCATCCTAGTCATTTTATATAGTTAGCTATTATATATGGCTCTTGAGGTTATTTTCATGGAAATACTATGGAATGGGGGTGTTGCAAACATTTCTTCCCAACTCTGTATTCAATAATGTCATGTTGGTAGCTTGAAATCAGCCACAGCGGCAGTATTTACACCATAGAAATTGGCAGACATAAACCAGACTTTTCCTTTCCATCCTCCGAAAAAAGGCCAAACATTTACTAGTACCGCATTCTAAGACTTACCTGGTGTGGGGCAAATACTCCCCTAATGTACTGACTTTCTGCCTTAGGAAAAGAGCATAATAGATGAAATGCACCTTGGCTAAATGCAACTCAGCATAAAGGAAAAGCAGCTGGAGTATCCACAGCAGCAGTCCAGAGCCCTGGCAGATGAAGAATCACACTGACACTCATCATGCCGGGGCTGAATGTGACATTGCGTGCTTGAGATCCTTGCTAATTTTCAGAGCATGAGATTATTATGACAGAGGCACAGCAGTTGTCATTGCCTGCTTTCACATGTATTTGGTGACAAGTATAAGTAAGAGAGAATAGAAATACAGATGCTGAGTTTCAATCTCAGCTCTAGCTTCAGAAAGCAAGAATGGAAACACTCTAAGTTTCTGCCCTAAATTCTTTGGGGAAGGGAATTTTTCCATGTTTTAACTCTCATGAAAAGCATACATTTTGTTACCAGTCTCTAGAGAGGACCTATGCATAGCAGAGAAGCTGAGAAGGTAGGAAGCCCGTGGCCAAGGCAGGTCTCAGGCTGCAGGTGTGAGGACAGCAGGCTTTGGGCCAGAGCCTGATCAACGGTGCTTGGAATTCACCAGGTCTGCACATGGCAAAATGATCCAAATAATTATCCTTTGTGGAAGCCATAATATTTCACTTAGAGGAAGGCCGTCAGATCCTTGGGCAGTTCGGCCCTCCTCCGCAGGATATAAACTGCTGAAGTAGACCCCAGAGTGCAGGGCCATTTACGAAGACATCACGCAATTCACAGGACGTTTCAGTGCAGACACTGAATGAACTAATTCTGCTAATAGAGTATTTGATTTAATGGCACATTAAAGGGGAAAGGGGAGCGCTGAACACATCCTTCAGCGCAGCAGCTGATGGGTTACTGTAGATATCATAAGCGAAGGAGCCAAATTCTCTCCTGCCTTCAGAACAAGCAACAGCCACCAGAGCAGAAGCGGGTCATTTTGCAAGTCAGTTTCAGTTCAGCAGCTTAGGGCAGAAATCATCGAGTTCATACAGCTCTTCTGCACAAAGTTTATAGTGACTGGTTGTTAAGACTCTGACCTACAAGTCTCTTTTTCTTTTTGTTTAAAAAAAATGTTGCTAGATCATACCAAAGTGGAGTAAATAGAAATAGGGTCGCTTGGTGGATCAGCACATTACTTTTCTGAGTCATTTTGTTTTCCGTCTTTTGCCCTTTGGTTCCTTCTACCATTTTCGAGCACTTCCAATGTCCCAGTCTCTGGGCTAAGCTCTTCACAAGAATGTATATGTATTTACATGCATTTCATTGTTTCACTGGGAAGAAGGTGCTTTTTCCAGCCTATTTTACAGACAAAGAATCTGAGGTACGGAGGGGCAGAAATGAGATTTAAACTCAGATTTTTCTGCCTCCAGAAGCTGGCTTCTTAATTAACTCTACAAAGTATGATTCTATCAGCAAGAAAATGGAAGATAGAATACACTGTGCAAAGTTCTGGAGAATCTACAAAAAGCCTACAGTAGCTAGTGTGTACAATGCAAGCTGGAGGGAAATTGGGCAGATGGGGTGAGAGGTGAGCTGAGCTCATCAATTACCACCACCCACAAAATAAGCCCAAGCATGGGATATTGAGGTAGGAGTCCAAGGCTGCGGTGAGCTGTGAACGCACCACCGCCCTCCAACTTGGGCAAAAGAGCAAGATCCTGTCCCTAAAAAAATTTTTTTTAAATCTCAAGCCAGAAGTGATTTGTTTTGAGGACCAAACAAATACATGTGTGTATATGTGTATGTATGTATATATATCCCCAAAAATGTATATTCAGAGCAAATCTTTTAATTTTTCAACTTCAAATTCAGTTCTTTGATTAAAAGAAAACTGCTTGCCTAAAACTAGCCAATAGGTTTTGTTTTTTGTTTTTCGTTTTTTTGAGATGGAGTCTCTGTCGCCCAGGCAGGAGTGCAGTGGCGTAATCTCAGCTCACTATAACCTCCACTTCCAGGTTCAAGCAATTCTCCTGCCTCAGCATCCTGAGTAGCTGGGATTACAGGCACGCACCACCATGCCCAGTTAATTTTTGTATTTTTAGTACAGACAAGCTTTCACTATATTGGCAAGGCTGCTCTTGAACTCCTGACTTTGTGATCCACCCACCTCAGCCTCCCAAAGTGCTGAGATTACAGGCATGAGTCACCGTGCCCAGCCTAGAATTTTTTAAAACAAAATTTTACCATCTATCTTTTCTCCCCCAGGAGCCAAACCCTAATTGTGAACAGTGGCAAATATAAGTGCTTTTCATTTGTTCAGTTTGTAACAAATAGCCCCTCTTCCTATCTGTTGTTGCACTCAGCTGTCAGGATGTTTTCTCTGAAACTGAAATCTGATTTTGGCAATCCCTCCAAAGAGTTTTCCCATAAAACAGGGGCTCACTTTTCTGGCATGACCCACCAAACCCTCCACCGTTCAGCCCAGCTCCCCTCTCTTCCCATCTGCCCGTTTTCCCCCTAGCTTGCATTGTACACAATGGCTACAAGAATCTCCTTGTAGATTCTTCAGGACTTCTCCCCATTCTTTGACTGGATCATCAGAATCCCTGCTTCATTTCTTAAATCAGCACAGTGGCTGCTCCTCCATCCAGTCATTGGGGATTCCTTCTCCTTGCCCTATCTGGGTTGGAGGCTGCCTCTATCAGAAGCCTGAGCTTACCTCTATCACAGCCGTGTTCCTTTTTGTCACCCTGGAACGTGAGGACAGGGACAATGTTCTGTGCATCATGGTATCCTCAGTGCCTGGCACGGTGATTCAATGTTGACCACATAACAGAATCACTCAGAAAGTCTGACTTAGTCAGAGGTAGGGTAGGGTTGAGAACCTCTGGCCTAATCAAGGCTTACTGATCAACTGATTGAATGAATGAAAGAATGAATGAACACACTGAGGCACACAGCCTTGAGACCCTGGCCAGCCTCCACCACTCGCTCTGCTCTGAAGTACTAAGAATTTGTTTAACAAGGCTTCTTGGTTATGCACTGGGTTGGGAGGCTGCAAATCTAAACCCAGAATGTTCATGGACTCCTGGTTGACTTTAAGACCACGAATGAACTTCCACTTGGCCCAATACACAAAACCAGAATGATGATTCCTCCCACAAGAAGAAATTTCAAAAATGCTTTCTGCAACTAGACGGCAGAGGTTGCGAGGTTACCAATTCTGACTCAAAATTATTTCCCCTTTCTCCTTGATCAGTTCAGAATCAAGTTCTCTGCCAGCTAAGAATACCAGAACCGTTGGTGGCAGGAAGGAGTGCCACCACTGCCTAAGAACCCCTGGTAATACCCTCCTGTGCTAAGGGACCATCATCCTATCATTATAACACAGGCTGTGCCTCAGGCAGAAGCTTCCTCTTCCTTCCTGTCTGCCCCATCTCTGAGATCACAGTAGGAACAACCTCACTATCACAGCCAAGACTGGAATGCCAGTCATGGATCCATCCAACCTTGTCCTTCCATTGCTGAGAACTGCAAGCATGAAGAGAGAGAGAGACCGCTGGCTAAGCCTACACTCCTTTGTCCTCATTCTGAGATGAAAAAAAAAAACCAGAAGTCCTAGAGAGTTTAGCTTGCAGAGCCCAATCTCACACACTATAAAATAGTTGGAGATCTCTTACATTTGAAAAATCACAGCTGCATGCTCTGCCTTCCAGCACCAGGCAGGAGAAATGAGACAAACAAGCTTTGAAAATAAATCTGACTCTCTTGCGGCTCCAGATAGCCGACAAGTGTTCGTCCATCTGCCACAAGCGTTCACACTGTGAATTCATTGATTTGATAATACTCTCACATAATTGATCGAGGACAAGACTGGCTTCTTGACGTGCCTCCTCATTTTCTGTCTGATGTCTTCCCAGCATTGCTCTGTCTGCTTTAGGCATGGCAACGAAGAAGAAACCACTGATTTTTTTTCAGGACTTTTCGGTGGGATGACACATACGCTATTGGTTTTCCCAAAACGGGGTACTTTTCAAGTTGTTGAATGGCAGCAAATGCTATTTGTATGCTTCTTTCCCCTGAAATATTTCTCCCAATCTTCACAATGCCATCTGCATCATCTCCACCCTACTGCCCTATTGTATTTATAGGAAGTAAAAATAAATACTAGAGGTCCATTGGAGCCTAGCAGCCACTGTCGCCTGACACAGAGCAATGGTAACTGCAGAATTGTCATATGAGATATTAGCCCCAGGAATAATACTGATCTTCCTCCTCTCAGCAGCTGCAACAACCCATCCGCCTCTCTGCAATTGTGCCATTCAGTTCACCACCATTTCATTAAATGGGATCAAAACAGCTGTGAGGATTTCTGTTGTATTTTATAGTACAAAGTCATCATAACTTACTTCACAAAGCAGCTTGCAGCTAGCAAGCATGGCCGAAATGGAAAAGCTGATTGCAAAAGGATGAACGTGAAAGAGGGGGCTGGTGGAGCTGGGTGACAGCTGGGAGCCCCTGACTCGCTGAAAATAACCCAGGAGCACATGCTCATGTGGTCACTTGCAATTGCGTATTAATCAAAGATATATCACAGGACAAGTTGAGTTTAGCATCCCATAAACATGCACCTAGATGCTAAGATTCAGTTCAGCCTAAGAGAGATCACTATCTGATCACTTCTAGGGACAGAAGCTCAGGCAATGTAACACTTCCAGCCCTGTCTCCAATCTGCTATATGACCCCCTGCCCTGACTCAGTGAAAACTCCCTCAAAACATGGTTTCTAAAACTTGGGAGGCATGCCAGCTTCCTCAGCTGGACAGCATGACCAGAGCCATGTGACTAAAGAGTTAAGCCACCAAGGCAGTAGCTGGGTCTGCATTATGCCTGTGCCGCCTATTGTCTGTGTCACTGGGAGAACTACTAAACCTCTACTCCCCAGTTCACTCATCTGTAAAATGGGCTTCATAGGGTAGCAGACTTTATCAGTGCCCTGCCCAGCCCTTCAGCCATACCACTTCCAGCTGCATTCCTTGCCTTAAGGCTTTTTCTGGGGGTCAGGGTCCACAGTGCCTACTCACCTGGCAGGCTGGGTCCACTAGAGAATTAATGCTCCCAGGACCAGTTCTCAACCAATGAGGATGGGAATGAATGTATAAATGTGCATCATATATAGGAACCTCAGCTTTCTTGCCCCTTGAGTGGGATAATTCTAAGACACAGGTTTTATGCCAACTCCTAGATTCCCACAGCAGGTTCGAACTCCAGTTGGCCACAGTGGTAATGTGCTTAACAACGAACCCTGTGTTGGCTGCCTCCCCTCTTAGTCTCAATTCCCCACTCACCTCTGGGAGTTCCTGAAATGATCTCACCCCACATCATATTTATGTAATGTGGCTGATCAACACTACATTCTGACAAAGTGAACCACTTGCTGTCCCCCAAGGCCATAGCCCCACTCCTCCAAGGACAGCACAGAAAACTTCTCACAAACTCCATCTTTTTTCTTGACTTCTAGTATATAACTGGGACTATTTCCACAGGAAAAAAAGAATCTGTGAATAAATTTTCTTCTCTTACCCTTTTAAGGATTCAGGCATTCAAAAAATGAGCAACTATACACCAAGGGCTTAGATTTCCTTGGTAATGGTGCTACTTCAGAATTAGCAGTTATTAGGGGGAAGGTTGAAGTCTGGAGCTTGTTAGCACATTTAGTTGGAACAAAGGTGTTAATGAAAGTGGCGTTTGCATTTATTTCTCATCAAGGCTAAATGAAACTGGGTAGAAGAGTCAAATCAAGTTCATCTGCTGGTGGAAAAACAATTCAGCGCACAGACTCTCTTAATCGAGAAACAGTCACGTAGGGATAGCAGCCAGTATTGTCATTACTCCCCATTATTTGAATGCTGGCTTCAGGGTCAGGGCACCTATGCAAAGGAGTATCTGTGGCCTGGGCATCTCAGAGCATTTATAGCTACACAATGTAGTCATGGCACTTGGCAGAGGCTGCCATTTTCTAGATGACAGTACCAGCATTTACTCCCTGTGGGGAGCCGATTCCTCTCTGAGGGTCTATAATCTTTGTGAACTCTGGTGATTCTGAAGTGTGTCTCAGGGTGACTCTTGTTTCCCTTTTCCCCACTTTCTAATCAGTTCAAAGTCAGACCCGTTTCAATGCTGATGGGCCAGCACCATCCTTGGGGAGTACTCATGATCCCTTTTCTATTCATTTAAGGGATTTAGGAATGCTTGTTAGACAGCCGCTTATTAGAACCAATGAGGCCCGTATAAAGCTTAAGAGATGCTGATGAACCTGCTCTGGGCTGTCAGAGGATTTCTTCCTTTGGTGTCTTGGACAGTCCCATAACTTGTCGATAGAAAGGGCTGTTTCAAAAAATTGCATTCTTTATGGTGGCAATTCAGTTTCACATGCAAGTCCTTGACAGTAAAAGGTATTTAAATTTAAAAGCATATTTTGATATAAAGTCTATGGAAACCCCTCTTCTCTCCCAGTTTATTTGGATACCCTGCTGCTTCATGCCTATTTCGTTTTCCCATTCAATCCATTTTCACTGAAAAGGAGACATAAGCAGTGAAGCCAATATAGTTTTATTGGATCCAATGCACTGCCACTAAAACAAATATATGTACACTCAGGCCAATACACTTTTATTAAAACAAATAGAATTTAATTCAAACCAGCATTCAATACGTTTTTCTCAAAGCAATGAAATTAAGCTCTACCAGTACTTCTGCTCAATATGTTTTCCCAATCAAATCCATTTGAACAAAGTGAAATATATTTATCATAGATAACACATTTTTATTAAAAACAAATTCACTGAAACCAAGTTTCCCTTTGAACTGAGAGATAGAAATTCTAACCAATTGCACAATTAGATCATAGAAACGGATGTATTTTTACTTTAGCAAAAAGCATTTCGATTCCAGTCCACTTTAAAACACACTAATGAATAATAAAGTTTCCCCAACAATGTCTTTAATGGAATATTATTTCCAAAGTATGTCCTTTGAGGTTGAAGCACAGTCTAGAAATTTTTTTTAATGTAGGGAGAAAGAATAGTGCTGGAATAGGATTACAATAACTTCAGATATTTAATGATTAAATATTTATCCTACCTATGCGTACTTAAAGTGTTGTTGGATGTGCACAAATGCATAAAGACAGGCTTGGGAGGATTTTTTAGTTGCATTTGCTACTATACCACATTAGCCAGAAAAAACTTTCCTTGTCATTGATGAAAAATACTCTCTCTTCTTATCGGTCTGAGGTTAACTAGGGATTGCCATGCAGAGAGAACTTGATGGTATGGGAGGTCATTTATTTGTGTGGCTCTTTAGAGGGACTTTCAATTTTGGTGCCTAGGTCTCAAACCATATTCAAGTCTTCTGAAGAAGCATGGAGAAGGAGAATGACTTACAAATGCCACGCACCTCTTGGGAAGTAACAAACTCACTACAAACAGGAGTATCCAAATATGTCCCACCTCTCTGCAGAGCCACTAATGCTCCTGACACAAGGCAGACCTCCAGGTAGAAAAGCACCTCTGGAGAAATTGGAGCCTCCCCACAAGGAGTATGAGGGCTCCAATCAGTGGCCACTAAGAACCCCTCCCTGCTGCCTCCACAGTGGCCCCACACTCTGTCTTCTCTGCTCCCATCCTACCCCAAGGCTGTAGGATCTTAGGATAGAAATCTTCTGCCCTCACTAAGCAGCCCAGAGAATGCTCCTTAACCCAAGACTGTGGGTACTGCTTCCTCCTTCCTGTCTGGAAAAGTGCAAAAAGTTTAGATATGCCCACAAATTCACTGGGCCAATAATGTATTGACCTCCGGGGGATCCTGGCCTTGAATGGACTACATCGGCCTGCTCTGAAACACAACTGGTAATGGAGGGTACCCTTAGAACAGTCAGCACCAGAGGTTCGTCACAGAATTGTTTAAAAGGATGAAATGTTAGAAACCCAAATATCTAGCACCCAGGGGATCGGTTAAACATACTGTAATAATTTCTTCCTGATGTATTCTATAGAATTAATATCAATACACTATCGTAAGCCTTCAGTAACATTGTAGAGGTGTTTACTTGAATGGGAAATATTCATAGTATATTACTGAATGAAAAATGTTTAAAAGATAGAGCAATTTCTTATATTTGCAAAATAGATATGCATATCTATGCATAAACAAAAACATGGGGCGATGACGCTAAAATGTTAACAGTGGTGAGTGATTATAGATTTCTCTCTCTCTCTCCTGTATTTTACAAATTTCCTGCAATGAACATGTATTACTTTTGATATAAGCAAAAATTATTTTAAAAGTGGTCATTTTGTAAAAGATGGTGTTAAGACCAATTTAAAAGGTAGTGAGCAAATGTTGGGCCAGCTTCTGTAATCTTAATCCGTAACCGTAATTCTTCTGTAATCTTGATTCTGGTGTCTTTCAGAGAGGGTCAGTTCTTTTTTCCAGGTCTTGTTCTTTGTTCTTTTGTAAAACTCTATCTGAAGGCTTTCATCAAACTGGTCATTCAACATGCACTTAAGAACCCAGGGAATAAATTCTGCCTCGAGTTTGTTCCAGGAAGCTGTATGGCTCAACACAAAGGATATGCATGCTTTACGTTGTCAGACGATATAAACTGTGTTGCCCCAGATTCTCCCTTTTGCCTTAGCTCAGAGCTATGCATGGCTGTTTTAATCATCTCATCTCAGATGCCTAGCAACATCTGATTCCTCTGCTCCTTTTCAGTCATTTCAATGCTGCTTTCTTACTCTATCAGTCTGGTGTTTTTATTGCATTTTCTTATAAAAGAGATCCAGATATATTTTGGAAATAGATTTGAATTACAAAAACATCCTATAGAAGCAAATCCTAAACAAATATCAATATTTGATCATGATTATGTAAAGAAAGCTCCTGCTTCCTCCTCTGTGTCCACAGAGACCCTGAGGAGTAACTCCAGGGAGAATGAAAGCTTGAGAGTCATCCTATCCCTTGCTCAGGTGCGAAATCCCCTGCCCTCTGCCTGGCACTGATAGGGACGGAATAGTGTCTTTGCCTGGAGAGGCAGCCTCCTGTGGCCTGGACGCATCGGAGCCTGAACACAGGAACAGAAGGTATCCTCCCTCCTACATTAGCGGTCTCCATGTGCCGATCTGGGGAGGATTTGCTCTTCTGGACTTCTTCATGCAGAAGATTCCTAGTCATGGCTTCAGCCCCTCTAGTTAGTTCCCTGGGTCCTTATTCTCTATTTTCCTGTGCCCAGCTGTGAGGTTGGAGAATGGAGATGAGAAGGAAAAAGGGGATAGGGATGGTATGGTGTTTGGTAAGAGAGAAAGAACGATACAGACAGACAGAGAAACAAAACAGACACACTCAGACATGGAACATGTTTAATTAAACTGACTTTATCCAGTTGCAGTTGAAACCAGGGTAGAAATAATTGCTGTTTCTTTTATTGTTTTAGGTGAAAATGGGAGAAATAAATGGAACTGTCAAAAGTTGTAAACCTTCCCATCTTCATTATAAATAAAGAATTAAGAAGTGAAAGTAGTTAACAGAAAGACAGGGGTTCCAAGATTTCTTTTTCTTCCTCCAAGGCAATGCCACCATGGAGCTTAGCATTGAGACACCTTCTGTCCTGACAGTCACTTTATTTTCTCCTCCCTTGAAAAGGGTGGCCCAGAGCACCCTCAATCCACTCCAAATCCAGGCCTCTCCCAGCCCGAACTTCCTCATAAACCGGTTATCCTCCCTCACTCACCTTCAAAGCATCCCACTCACCAGTTCTTTCTAGTCCTGGGGAAAATCCCTTCTCCAGAAGCTGTCCATGCCTTTGCCAATCTAGCCCCCTTAATGACCCTTTGAGGCAAACACCTTATCCCCACTTCACAGAGGTGGAAACTAGGCTTCGTAGAAGTTGAGTAACACAACCCAGGTCACACAGCTTTAGCTAAGTGACAGAGCTAAGGTTCAGGCCACTCAGCTGACTCTAGTGTGGTGTGCCACCCTGTTTCTCACTGCTTTCCTATGAAATCTCAAGGATTGTCTGGCTCAGTGTGCACTTGGGGAAGAAAAGGAAACTGACACCCAGAGAGGTGAAGTGGCTTTCCCAGGACCACTCTAACTATGCCACCTATCCTTAGCCTGTTTCCATTTGACCACACTGCATGGCTCCTTATATTCAAATGCTTTAGCTAATATGTTCAGATTCTAAAAATCTGCCTCTAAAATTACTGCAAGCATTTTCCAAGAGAAAGCACCTTAGTTTCAGTCTCTTTCCACATCCTTTTTAAAAACCAGAAGTCTCTAATTCAGCTGTGATTTAGTTTCATCTCCTGTCATCCCCTGTCTCTGCCCTCAGATGGGGGTGCTAATGTGTGACAACATGGCTCTAAAATGGACCAGCGGGAAGGGGAAAAGGACTGGAAAAGACAGAGAATCAGCTCTCTCTCTTGCTCACTCTGGCTCTCAAACACTCCCTCTTTCTCTTCCTTTCCACCCCGTTGTCCTCCCGGGGTCTCTCTGTTGGGCTTACAAAGTGACCAGAGCCAAAGGCTGGTCTGTGAGAGAAAGAGGAGGCAGACACATCGGGGAACTGAGAAGTACTTTGAAGCACCCACTCACCACAGTATGAGGAGAAAATTGGCCACATCCCTGGCAACTGCTGCTTCTCTTGGACTGGTAAAGGGGCATTTGCTTGTTTCTATCAGATTCATGGACACCACCAAGAAAAGAGGCCAGTCTGAGGCATTTAATGTTTGTTGGAACACAGAGGTTTAACTGATGATTGAGGTACATAGGGTGATATAAAGAGCATGGACTTGAGAATCTGATGGGTTTTGTTTAAAGTTAGGACTAAGCTACTGACTAACCACCCCGCTCATTGTCTTCGGGAAGTGATTTAACCTCTCTGAACCTCAGCTTATGCATAAAATAGGACACTAGCACACAGTGGGCTATCTATCTATATATATATTTGTTGAATTGAAATAGGAGTATTCAAAATCGTTTGGGTTGCTGGCTTAAAGTAAGCAGAATAATTCAATACCTGTCCAACTGGAATCTAATTGTCCAATTTGAAGTTTCAAACATAACAAAGATCCTAGTGACCTAATATTATTGAGATGATCCTAAGGTTTATTAGAAGATCTGCAAGCTCCACGATGATTGTACACTGGAGGAAATGCACAATGCACACAGACCTTCCTAAGGGTAAAAGCCTGATGTGAATTTGCAGCACTACTTAATTGTGAGTAATTGTTGCATGACCCCACACACACACACACACGCACACGCACACACACACGCACACACGCACACACGCACACACACGCGCGCACACACGCGCGCACACGCACACACACACACACGCGTGTGCGCACACACACACACACAGAACTCACACTGCAAGAAAGCGGGGGTAAATCATGACATTTGACCAAAACTCAGCAATGAGGCTAAGTTTCCTCCCTAATGTCTTAACAGGCTAGAGTATACACAGGCTTTTAAGTAATGCACTTATGATCCAAACACTAGCACACATTTAACTGGAATCCAGAAGCATTTTGTCAAGAAGGAAAAGAACTAACCAAAGACAAAGAAAAGGAGTGTTTCCAGCTGTTTTGCCACATCACAACTTCAACAAAACCATGCCTGTCCTTGTCTTGTCCCTGATGGCTCTGCCAGCAGAGTAAACAAATTGGAGCAGATTTAGATTTTAAAATATCATTTGGGCAAATTACATGACTGGACATTGTGTTCCAGCCACAGAGAATGTTCTCCTGTTGGAAGCTCCGACAGCCCACTGCCATGGTGAAATGTCAGGAGCCTCTTAACATTTTTCCTGATTTCTTTAAGAGTGAACATTAGACATATTAAGAACAACAGCCCAATCATTAAGCCCTGTGTGGTTCTCCTAGGAGCCAGCTCTATTGCTTTAATCAGATTACGGACAACTCATTCTCATCCCAGCCATTTATCTTCTTTGTTTACACACATACCAAGTGGCATTCTTCTTAGCATCAAAAAATAGTAATGAAAATTGAGAACAACAAAAGACCTTTCATTATTTACGTTAAGTTAACGTCTACTTGCCTTCATTAGTTTCTAAACAACGAAGTACACTGGTTCTGATTAAACCTGGCATGTGTTAATTATATCCGAGGTCTGGGATTGTTTTGTCTACAATAAAGGATTGCTGAAAGCTGAAATTTGAGGCACCCAGGCCCAGGAAGTCACCTGTCTCTAAGTGTTTCCTCAGTGAAAGTTTCCAGCCTGAGAATGGCAGAAGCGGATGTGAGCTTGTTACAGAAAGCTTCATGTTTTTTTGGTTTTGTTTGGTTTTTAAGCCCTCGGTTTTATCGCCCGTTTTATGGGCTGGAGTTAAATGGCAGTACAATGCAGCTTGCTCTCTTACTGCTCAGCACTAACAGCCATGATGAGCCATAATTAGAAGTAAAACCACCACATAAATAACATGGTAGAAAAAGTGTCACCATGAGAAGCCAGACTTTGGCAATGGGAAACTTCAGCCAGTCCTGAATATCCATCATACTTAAGGGGCACCTCGTACTTTAGCCCATATTTATCTTACTAAAGCCAAAATGGGAGCCAGTTAGACTTTCAAACAAGCTTTTAAAAATAGAGAATGTAGGCTTAAACAGACTGTCTGCTGCTAAGTGTGATGCAGAAACCTGTCGCCTGGAGGCCACGACAGCTGGATGGGCTGGGAGGGAGAGCCCTGGGAGCCCACGCATGAGGAAGGGAGGATAAACAGGAGAGGAAGAGGAGGCTTGGACTCCCTGCAACAGCAGGGTCTAGACATATTTCACTGCAGAGCCCAAGCATCTGCACACCATTGAGCATAGCAGCTTAGATTGACACCAGGGAGCGTGTGAGGATGCCTTGCAGATTTTGCCTTCATGACCTGCACTCAGCGATGAAGTAGGAGCAGGCAGACTAGCATTTTATTTTATTTCATTATTTTATTTATTTATTTATTGATAGAGTCTCATTGTGTTGCCCAGGCTGGAGTGCAGTGACATGATCTTGGCTCACTGCAACCTCTACCGCCCCGGTTCAACCGATTCTCCTGCCTCAGCCTCTCAAGTAGCTGGGATTACAGGTGCCTGCCACCACACCTGGCTAATTTTTGTATTTTCAGTAGAGATGGGGTTTCAGCATCTTGGCCAGGTTGGTCTTGAACTCCTGTCCTCATGATCTACCCGCCTCAGCCTCCCAAAGTGCTAAGATTACAGGAGTGGGCCACAGTGCCCAGCCTAGACTAGCATTTTTTAGCACCTACTATCTCCTTGCCATTTTACTTCAATTTTAATTCTAATAAGAGCCTTAGGATGCCAAGGAAAAGGAATAGAAAATAAATTGTGTTCTGTGCCTGAAAATGGCCTTGAAGAAACAAGGACCAACAACTGGAGCAGAGTGGGCCTGCCCATCTGCAAAGAGGCAACAAGTAGGAATTAACATAAGGCATATCACATGGATGCCATAGAACTATCACAGCAATTTCCTTCTTTCCTGAGTCAGCCACTATTGTACAGGGGATTAGAAAACAAACTCAAAAGAATAAACTTGAAATGGAAGGAACATGCTTTGTAGTCCAGTGTTTTTGAAAGCATACACAATTTTAAAAACTGACTTAAGTATATTCATTTGCTTTCTAAAGTAAGTCATATGTATATTTCTACTGATCAGCCAGAATAGTAAAGGTCTGATCTTCATATGGAAGGAAAGGGGACATTATTTGGATATTCCGGAAGTCCACACATGTTCTTTACAGAAGATGGTTTGCTTTCTCCTTTTCTCCCTTCCTTTGCAAAATCACACAAATAAACAAAAATAAAAACCAAACCAAAACAAAATTATTGAAAACCCCTGTGTTGAGGAGTTTTGTTTTGTTTTGACTGTGTCTGGTACTAAGCAGTATGTTTAGTGAAATGGCTTTAAACTTAACCAGGAAATACAGCTCCATTTCACATGTGGATTTTGTCTGCATTTACATCTCTGCAGGCCTCACATGCCGTGACACCAGACATTTTTTTAATTAAGATATGAAGTGCTCGTTTTTGTGGACCTGCTGTATTCTAACAAATTTACTACACGTCTCAGAAAACACATAGCTTTGCCAAAGTTGGTGAGTAGCCCAGCATGGTTTATCTCCAGCCCACAGCTCTTTCCCTGAATTCAATACTGCAGGCACAATTTAATGCAAACCCAATTTATGACTTAATGCTCTAGGGACCGTAGTGGGAGATTGTTACATTATTCTTTTCTAATCCTATTTGTGTTTTAATTTGCTAAGTCTGTAATGAGGTGCATGCCTTGAATAGTCAAGATCTTTCACATTGCTTTGGACTTTGTTTAATATAATAGATTTTACAGTTTGCATTAAATACCCAGGTGCTTCGGTCAGTCTTATCTCTTTATTTTCTCAACTAGAGTAAATAAAATTACATGATGAAAGTAACTGTGTACATGTTTCCTTGTTTATTGTAATAGTTTATTTCCTATTATAATTCTTGATTCAAATTACATCTAGTTCTCCAAAGTCAGTTCTCCATGGGCTCGCTCTTCCCCTTTCCAAACAATTGTTAGCTTCGGAAGAGAATGGCGTCTTGGCTGACAACTGATTAGCTGAAAAATAATAAGTTTTCTAGTCTCATTTATGATACTTTAATTGCACAGAAAGGGAGAAATTGAGGAAGGTAGGAAGGAAGGGAGGGAGAACTAGAGGGAGGGAGGGGAAAGGAAGGGAAGGGAAAGTGCTGTGTCACTATATGCTACTATTTGATTTCTGGTGTTGGGCTGAAATGTACCAACCCTAATCAGAGCTGCTACATCACCCAACTCCGCAGTGTGTCATTTGGTGTCCATAACTGTGTTATAGCCAATTATAGCTAAATCCTCTGTTCTGTATGCACAATCAAAGGGCGTCTGGAATGCATTTTGCTATTTTCTGAATCCTATTATTGAAGACATGTTTATTACAGTCAGAAGATGGCTTTCTGAAATTACATTGGAATTGTGTGACCCACCTGCCATTTACAAACAAAATGATCTAAACATTTCTTAACAAGAAGAAAGTTCATTTAGCTCTTTCCTGGTAATTTTTCTCAAGTTATTTTCTTTCGTAACTATATATTCAAGACTCATTGCACAAGCCCCTATATATCTGTTAAAATATCTAAGGTCTCCAGTTAATGTTTAATAACCTAGCAGGTCAAAAGGGGTTGCAAACCAGTTTCTGACTCCTCTGGTGAATGCTGGCTATAATTTTCATTATTAATTTTTTTTCAAACTATGTAAAAAGGGATTGTAAAATGGACCCCAAATTATAGCCCTGAAATAGTTAGTTTAGGTTGCCTGTCAAAAGAAAAAAATTACAAGTTATGTCCTTAAATTTTGGGGGGGGGGCACATTTTAAGAGGAAAGTGAATGGTGTTAGAAAGACACATGATACCTATTTGAAAACATAGCATCTCATCATTAATTATTAAGGGAGAAGTGAAAGTGTTTCCAAACCAAATGCTTTCTTTTTCCCTTCTACTGAAGTTTACTCTTCTTATATTTTTCCCCCCAAGCTTACTTTATTACTGGTATTTGCCTCACAGAGCCGGGGGATATTACTACCTTTTTATTTGCTATTTTTACAGGACCCAACAAAGTGCTTTTAAAATATATAACCACTTAATTCAAGTCAAGCTTCTTCAATACTCCTTTCATTCAAGCCCTTTCTAATTTGTTTTCCTCCAGCCAGGAGCCTGGAGAAGACACTGTGATTTATGTTTTCATTTATTTATTTTATTTGGGCTTTTCATTTAAGAAAAGAAATTCCGCACTATCCCCACCACCCTCCATTCTCCTTCATCTCATTCCAACCCTGCCCCCACTTCTGTATTTGGACTATTAAGACTCTCAAGCCAGACTTGAGAGTTTTAAACTCATGTGTTGAGCGCTTTGACCACCGGCTGGATGAGGCTTGGTCTGGGCTTCTTACACCACTCCAAGTGGTATCAAGCCAGTGCTTTAGATTCAAATCTTCTTGAGGGCAGCAGCTTTATCTTTGTGGTCCTTTATCACTTCACACCCTGCTCAGGAAAGAGCTCCCAGTACAGAGACTTGGAGGAATTCAGCCTTTTCTCAAAGATGAAAGATGCTATGACGTGGAGTTTAAATTTCCACAAAGAGACGATTAAAGGTGTGTGTTCGGCAACAGACTGGATCTGTTTTCCTGCACATATCAAGGTATTGTTTTTGTTTGGGAGCTGGGGGAAAGGAGGTGGAGGAAATGCATGACACATAAGAGCTTGGGAGTCCAGCAGCCATGGGCAGAGTCTCGGTTCTGCTACCTCATGAGTGGCTATGAGGGAGTTACTCCTGCTCCCTACATGGATTCGCCCATCCACTCATTCTGTCAGCAAATAGTAGGCACCCAACTATATGTCAGGCACTGAGTGGGTAGCACGTATTGACATAGACATGATTCCTGTCCATACTGACCTAGTGGGGTAAACAGTCGGACAAACATTTGCAATAAAGCATGAGAGGCATGAGAACAGGGGAGGCCAGGGAAGCCTTCCTCCAAAAAAGTCATATATAAGTGACATGAGATCAGTTTCCTGAAGTACAGAATAGGGGTTAATATAATGCCTGCCTCATAGAGTCCATGTGAGAATAAGTATGATAATGCATGACTGGGGCTTTCCATTGCTACCCTCATAAAGTAAGAAACTCGGGAAAAAAAATCAGTAAAGCAATTATTGTCATTATTGCTAAGTACCATCCTGGGATTCCTAAAGAAATTAATATTAGAGAATCATGACATTTTACCTGCAAGAATATGCACGCTTTACACTGTAGTTCTAATTCCTTTTTTATAGAGAGAACTAAACAATAATGCTGTCTACAGAACATTAAAGTAAATTTGAAGATAAATGAGCTAAAGTTAATAGGCACTCTCAAGTAAAATCTGCTAGCAATGGAGCTTAGGAGTAACTGCTACTCTAAGGCAGAAATGGATCAAACAACTCAATTCTACCCACTTCGAAAGAGGACTCATCTTCCCACTGAGTCCTGGACATCCCCAGCAGAAGAATGCTTCCCAAAGCATTCTTACCAGTTTATTAAAGGTAATAAAACTTACTTTCATTTAAACATAGCCAAGAAGCATTTTTAAATGAATATTTATATATTGGGAATCATATTTGCTCATTGTAACTTAAGAATGCATTCCGACAGAAACAAACCTTGGCTCCACCTATAATGAAACAAGAGAGACCAAGGTTCATTACAGGAAGGGCAATGCCTTGGTGGAAAAAGAGTGGATAATGGAATTCTCCAACTTAACTCCTGAAAATAATAAGATAACCAAGTGTTACATGTTCATAATCTTTGAATAACTTGCACAAATATCACAAATAACTTGGGGGAAAGTATCTTAGCTGAGCTGTGGCAGAATTCTTCTTAGGGGAGAGAACTGCCTTTGTTTTAGCAAATACTCAGACCATTTTGATGGTGTTTAGATGTGGTCCAAGACGGAGGTAAATTGCTCTGCATAAGAACGCTGGAGGAATTTTGAGGTTCTGGGACCAGGCTGAAAAGTAGATAAAGGAGATGAGAGTTTTGACAGACAGAAGAGCAGCTAGTCAGTGGTTGGGAGACATTTAGAAAGAAAGCTGACAGAGAGGTTTACATAAGCATGGGTATGTTAGAAGAACTATTATTAAAAATGATGTCCAATATTCAATTCTTATAAAACTGGATTTGTAAATTATTACAAATTTGCAAAGCTGGATTACTAGGTACCATCTACTACACACACATGGAACTATCACCAGAGGTCTATATACACTGCACTGAGTAGTGATTGGAGGCCCTCAAGGAAACTGGCAGTATCTTGGTGGCCACGGGGCAGAGAAACGAGAACAACCTTGGGGTCCAAGAAAAATAAGAGGTCAGCCAGAACAAGAGGTTGGAGGAAGAGAACCCGAGAACATGAACCCCTGGAAAGTCACAGAAATCATGGGCAAGGCAATGAGAGATTCATACAGCACACGGACAGAAGAATTTGAGCCAGTCTTACCCCACCTGAGCTATATAGCTATATGTAAAATATATTAAGCTCTAATCCTGTTTTATTGGAAGTTTTTTTTTGAAACAAGGTCTCATTGTGTTACCCAGGCTGGAGGGCAGTGATGCAATCTCGGCTCACTGTTGCCTCGATCTCTCAGGCTCAAGCTATTCTTTCACTGCAGCCTCCCAAACAGCTAGGATCACAAGTGCAAACCGCCACGCCCAGCTAATTTTAATTTTTTTTTCACATAGAAATGAGATCTCCCTGTGTTTGTCAAGATAGTCAAACTCCTGAGCTCAAGGGATTACAGGTGTGAGCCACCACACCTAGCTGGAAATTCTTACTAAATCAAAGTAACCTGAAAATGTAAGCAGCTATTCTGGCTCAGTCCAAACTTCAGATTCTCAAGTAACTGACAAGCTGAAAATGCAAACTGGAACTACTTTTTCAGTTTCAGAGATGCCAGCAACAGCTCATTTGCATTCTAACAGTACTGTCCCTTTAAGGAGGAGAACCCTGTCATTAATGAATGGTTGCTGATCTAATGACTAATTGATGGCAAAGAGTCTCTAATGACCTAATAGCTCATTAGGATTGACTGAGCCAGCAGGGGTCTTTGAAAATGTTTTTTATTCCACTCTGAGGCTTTGCGAGTTTCCCTGTATGCATCAGACCACTGCCCAGTTTATGAAACCTACAAATGTGAAAGCACAACAAGAACGGGGCGAACCTATACAAATATGACTTGGAAGTATAAAGGCAAATATGGAACCTGCATGGCAGAGACATGCCACACTGCCAAAGTTATATTATGGTAAGCTCCAAAGAGACATGCTGGGAACCAAATGTGTTCCCAATAGGTAACGACTTATGCCAAGAATTGAGCTGTCACCATGATAGCATGGAAAGAGCTTCAGAATGGGTAAATTCACCATTCATTCATTCATTAATAAATCAATGTTTATTAAATAACCTATTACCCATATGATAGTATATATGAAAACTTACATACATTATATCAATTTACACAATTGCTATGGCCATTCACATATGAGAAATGTGAGGTTCTGGGAAGTTAGGAAGATTGGAAGAGTTATATAACATACGCTTTATACAGAACTGAAATCCAGGTCTTTCTCCAAAACTCCTGCCTTGTTTCTTTTCAAGGTGTTATTCTCTATTAGAATTCAACAATTCAAGCACTTTATTTTTTGGATAACATTTGTCTCTAAAGATATAAGGAAAGGTGCTTACTGTCAGCATTCATCTGAAAAGAAATAGCCAATTCCGGATTTTATGGCAAAGATAACATGAATAATTGAAATATCCAGAGAAGCCCCAAGAGATGTTGATGAATTCTCACTCCGCTCTTCTTTCTAACACTGAGTCAGCCCACTCCTGGGCTATTACCAGAACAGGATGTCCAATGGATGAGTTTCCTTCCTGGCATCAACCCTAGACCACTGATGAAGCTGGACCTGGAAACTGAGCAAGAGACAAGAAGCAAACACCCTGGAAATTGGCCCTGTGTGCAGAAGTATCTCATTAAGACACGGACTGTAATATTTTTCTTCAGCACGAGAAACTACACCTCATAATTAACTGAGGTTTGGTGTTGTTTTTGTTTTTGTTTAGACAGGGTTTTACTCTGTCACCCAGGCTGGACTACAGTGAGGCATGACTGTGGCTCACTGCAACCTCGACCTCCTATGCTCATATGATCTTCCCAGCTCAGCCTCCCTGAGCAGCTAGGACTACAGGTGTGTACCACCACACCTGGCTAATATTTTTCTTTTTCCTTTTTTTTTGGAGAGATGGGTGGCTCCTTGTGTTTCCCAGGCTGGTCTCAAACTCCTCAGCTAAAGCCATCTTCCCGTCTGAAATTTTGACTGAAAACAATCATCCAGGAAGCAACCAGAGTTTCCAGACCACAGCCAAGGGACTGATTTCGAGCAAGAAGAATGTCCATTAATATGGCCAAGATATTTATTCTCCAACTTCCACCTGCTATAGCTGAGGGCTACTCACAGGGCCATTAATCCCCTGGTACTTCAGGCATGAGCTGAGGCCAGCTGGTGGAGACACTTGCTGTACGATGCTCGAGATGAGTTCCAAGAGGCTACAAACAGGGCTTTGAAAGCATCTGCTCCGTCTGCTTTTTGTCTAGGAGAATGACTAGAACAGTCCCCAAGCTCACATCTGCCCATGAACATATAGAAGAGGAACATATTTCCAGCTTAGTAGTGTGTAGTTGATACACATTACCCAGTACCATGAGAGTATATAATACTAGCATAAACATCCTGAAGTATGTCAAGATATGGAGAGGCAGCTGTTTGTCCCTCTTTTGAAGGATTCAGGCAATCTTGGTTGACCTCTATTATAGAACTGGCATATATTAGCTGAAATAATACTTTAACAGTTTTTTAGTACTCAACTATACATTCTGTTATAAGGAATAGCAAATGTTTAATCATAAATATTTTAATGGCTTCAGGGATTCATGGTATTCAATGACCGTGTTAAATGATAATAATCACATCTGGTTTATTACTATAGTAATTCAGCAGCTTCTCTTCAGCAGTTATTTTTTATTATATGTGCTGTGCTACTGTCATGGTCATTTATAGCAGTAATATTTTAAAGTGGCTCATTTGTTTGTTTAAGGACAGTTTCACAATATATTTCTGTATTAATATACATTTTGTACTATTATTTCCAAGCTGCCACTGGAAAATTGATCCTAGCCTGTTATGACTGGAGAGGCAGGAAGACACATAAAATGTCCACACAGAGATAGAGTAGGGGACCAGATGGGGCTGTCCCAGCACCCACTGGGGTTATGTCAACTGCTGCCGGGCTTTATTCATAAGTGAGGAAGTACATAAGAAAGAGTTAACACATAAAAGATGTAAAGAGAAGAACACAGATTTGGGGAGGCATTTCAAGTGAAATACCATCTTGGAGGCAAAGGTGCGTGGGGAGGACCCAAAGACACAGGGTTTGCAGGGCCCAGGTAGTCAGCAGGCCTTGGCAGGCATCTCGGTTTCGGTAATGAAATGATAGTAAGGAAGCAAGAGTGAAAAAACGGAAACTTGCAGGAGTGGCACAAGGGCAGGCCAAGGTTACCCCACAGGTGGCTTAGATGCTGACATCAATTTCAAGTCTGCTCCAAGTGGGCAGTGGGAGTGAATCGCCGAGGCATGCATGGGCAGCCTCCCTTCCTTGGCCTTTCATTCCAATGGTTCAAAGCAGCAGGTGCTACCCAGGGCTTGTGTGTGATGCCTGCTGCCCTTCTGCCCCTTCTGGCACATCATAAGGTGTTGCTTGGGGAGGGGTAAATAGTAGCCTGAAACCCTATATTGCTCCTTAGTGGGGAAGGGTCCTTGATAACCCAGGGGAGTTAATTTCCTGTGACATTCGGTTGAACCAGACTGTGGAAATGCAGAGGAGCCCGAAGAAAACTGCCAGGCTCCTGCTCAGCTTCCCCTTGGCTGGATCCTGATTGGTTGGGTGACAGAGGGCAAATGGCTTTTACGGCTATGAATGATGTATGACTGTAAAATGGTCTGTAACCAGAAGTGCCAACTGACATGCCTGCTGATTTAACGGACACCCCGGGTTATGTTTGCAGAGACGCTTAAATAAACACGTGCTAGGTTTGAGGCCGTTTACCAAGCAATCATTTCTCTCGCTCTTCCTTTCCATTTTATTTTACTTCATCATAAAAATGAGGATAGTAAAGTGATGATTCCCTTTTTTATAATAATGAAGATTTACTCATTGCAGTGGCAGTTCCTCTTTCTTTCTTTTTTCCTTACTGCTGCATCTGGCTCTTTTTCGCTCTTTTCACCTGCAGGGGTAGCTGTGATGGACTTGGGGAAGCCCAGGCAGGGCTGGCCAGCCCAGTCACTTGAATGAGCTGCCCTTTAAGAGTGGAAGAGATGTTGTCCAGTTGCTTTTGTATTTGGTGAATTAGGAAAATAAAGCCCTGAGATCACAGTTAGACCAATGAATGGAAAAGGAGGATTTTTGTTTAGCTACAAATCAGTAAAGGCATCAGAGGCAAGGAAGATGATCTTCCCATGACGACAAAATATCCCATGAGTTCTTCAGCTCTGTAACCTTGGGTTTCTGTGATCCATCTGCTACACCAACAGCACTGATGATTCATGCAAAGTTAGATTTGGGTTTGGGAGCCTAATCTAAATGATTTTCATATGGCTACTGAATGGTCCTTAGAGGGATGTAAATTACCAAGTATAGAAGTTTTATCAAATAAATTGATCAGGGAGGGGGAGGTGGGGAGGGATAGGCTGGGGAGAAAAGCCAAATGTGGGTGAAGGGGAGAAGAAAAGAAAGCACACTGCCATGTGTGTACCTACGCAACTGTCTTGCATGCTCTGCTCATGTACCCCAAAACCTATAATCCAATAAAAAATTTAAAAAAAAAAAAAATAAATAAATAAATAAATAAATTGATCAGAAATCCATAGGACATCACAGAGTAATTTCTGGCCACATATGCAGAAAATATCATATAAGATCCATTTAACTTTATATTCCAAGCTGAGTCAGGAATGGAAAACTAATCCCCAATTTTTTTCCCACCGGATCTCAACTGGGCCTCAAAGTCTCTTTCACTACCCATTGCTGCAAGTTGGCACTCAAGGTAAAACCTATTAGCCACTCCTGTGCTAGAACTTCCAGGTCTTTATTTTCTAAGCAAAGAAACTTACTCCACTTTTTTTCCTATTTCTATTGCCTGAATGGTGTTTTAAAAACTAAATTACTTGTTTTTGTGAACCCATCTAATTCTGGTGCCTTTTTCAGTGGTAAATCTTGAATCAACATTCTTCTCTAGTAATTGGCCCACTTAAGTTTTCATTTCTTCTGGGATCAATTTTTTTTAGTGTTTTCTAGGAAATTATTTATTCTAGATGCTCAAATTTGCTGTCAAAGAGCTGTATGTAGCATTCTATTAGATTTTAATCTCTCCCGTATCCATATCTCCTTTCTCACTGCTAATGTTGTATATTTTTGTTCTACAACTTTCTTAGTCTAACTGCAAAGGGATCCTCTATTTTACTTGTCTTGACAACCACCTTTTGGATTGATTCACTCTTTCTACTATTTTTTATTTCCTATATCATTTGTTTCAGTTTTTGTCTTTATTAATTTCACTTTATAATTCCAGATGTCTTTGTATCATTGCTGTCATTGTTTTTCTACTTTCTTAAGGTTATTACTTAGATTATTTTTAACCTTTTTGTCCTTTATAATAATAGAAGCAGGGGCCAACACACTACTATGCATGGGCCAAAGCAGACCCACAGCCTATTTTTGAACAACTTGGGGGCTAAGAGATGTTTTTACATTTTAAAGTGTTATAAACAAAACAAAAAGGAATCTTCAACAATAGCATTCACAAAGCTCTTGCTCTTTACAGAAAAATTTGCTGACCCTTGATACAGGCATTTCAGGCTATAGTTTTTCCTCTGAGAGCAGCTTTCACTCTGTCTCAGATTCATATGAATTGTTCCACTTTCCCTTGCTTCCTAGATACTTTAAAATGTACCTTTTAATTTTCTCTTTTATCAAAGGGTTGTTCAAAAGTGAATTTCATAACACTTAAGTATATTTTGACCCACGATTTGATTATTTATGTCTAATTTTTATCGGCTTATGATAAGAGATTGTGGCTCATCTCTATTCCCCAGCTTGATATAGTCCACTCCAATTCTTCCATGTGACTGGCTGTTCCAGTCTGGTCCTACAGGCACTTAGGTTTCTTACCTTTGTAGAGTTTATTTTAATGTGGTATTTTTTAGCCTTTCTAAATCCATGTTCCTCCTTGCCCTGAACACTTTTGACAAGATAGAGTCCTCTTACCTTCCTTTAATAAGAATTGTCAATTATGATTGGGACTAAAGTAAATCAAAACAATGAGACAAAATATTTGGGTTTTTTAAATAGTACACACTCTTGAGATATTTACTCCATCCCTATGGTTGACTGTCACCACTCCGCAGAAAATTGCTCTAGTCTGACACGTGCTCTAGTCTCACATTTTGGGCCTGGCAGGACTCCACAGTCCCCTTACTCACTGTGGTGTCTTCATTACGATCCAGACAACAGAGCTCCTTGGTGGAATGTGAGTAATTTGATGTATTTGAATCTGGGCATTTGTAAACCTGCAAGCTCAATAAAATAAAGATGTCCAAGAATTCAGGTGACGAAGGAAGAAGTAACACTCAGATTTCTGATGCCATCATCATACACAGGGGAACAGGTAAAATAAATGACTTAATTACCTGTGTTTCAAGGAAAGAAACTTTCAGACTTCATAAATGATGTAGAATTTTTTAAGCCCATAATAAACATCACAGGCCAAGAAAAATCAGCTGCCCCCTCCCCCATATCTGAAGGAGCATTTGCCTTCAAAAATCTACCCATTCACACTCCGGCGTCAGCGCTACAGAAACATCATTTTGCCTATGATTGCAAGCTGATTACACCTGGGGACACTGGTTCATGCAAGTGTCAGAGAGACTTATAGAAAATCATATGCCAACTTATTTACCATGAGAAATGGAACTAATGCATGGATGGAACAGTACATTGCAATAAAGTCATTTGTCCTGTAAAGTCATAAGTACATTGCACCTCTCTTATTCCTTCTATGTATTTTAACAGCTATGTTAAAAGTATCACTAAGTTCATCAGCAAATGAATGAATTAATGAATAAAATCTGATATATCCATACAATGGAATATTAATTGGCAATGAAAAGGAATAAGGTCCTGACATGTAACACAACATAAACCCTGAAAACATGCTAAGTGAATTAAGTTTGTCATAAAATACTGCCTATTGCATGATTCCATTTATATGATCTGTCCAGAACAGGCAAGTTCATAGAGACAGAAAGCAGATGAGTGATTGCCTAAGACTAGAGAGAGGGTCCAGGAGTTGGGGAGTGGGAGGTAATTGCTAAAGGCATGGGGTTTTCTTGGTAGGTTTTGAACATGTTCTAAATGAATTATGGTGATGGCTGCACAACACTGTGACTGTATAAAGAACTTAACTATTATATACTTTAAATTTGTATGGTATTGAATTATATCTGAATAGAGCTGCTAACAAAAAGAAAAGGATCACCAAGATAATTTGGGGTTATAGCTCTTCCACACTGAGAACCTCACATCTTTGTATTTTCATACCTAAGCATTTCATTCAAGGGCATGTCCTTCTCACAGAGGATGACAGAAGTGTAAATGAAACCCAAGCACATTATTTAAAACGTGTACCTGTAGCACAATCACTAACCTCCTATCAACAAAGCAAGCTGTATGGCTAAACCTGTTGTCAATGGTGAGAGGATGGACGTGCCGCCAGTTCTTCCAGGAGTCATGTGAGAAGGCTGTGGATGTAGGATTCGATTACAGAAAGGAGGTGGAAAACTTGGAAAAGAATCGAATCCACCACACGTACCACTTTCTTTCTGGGGGTGGGAGGAGTGTGTGTGGCCCTAACACCATGGAATGATGGCTCTCTGTGTCTCCTTATCACACTGGGAACTCAGGTCCATCTCATCCACTGGACATGGTTTTCCTTATTTTATTTTCTACCAACAAAAATCTTGAGATTTTTCAAACTGCTGTGAAAAAACTGAACCATGATTTATATGTTTCACAACTTATAGAACTGGCTTCATCTATTTGATAATTCTCTTAAACTATTTCCAAGCTTTTTAATTTTGTTCCTCTGGGAAGCTGGGAGATGTCTCTCTCTCACCCACTTGTATTTTGATGCTTCTTTGGAAGATGGTAATTACAAACAGACTGGATTGGGCAGCCGAGTTCCCATCCCAGCTCTGCCACACACCCTCCCACATCACAAGTTCCTCGTTGATAAAATTGGGGTCCTAATAGCAGTATTTACTCTTAGTTGTTAAAGTGAGGTACCCCCGTCACTTTGTATATGACCTCCCAGCATACAGGGCCATGCTGTCAAAACTTGTGAGCTTGACAGCCATTGCTCCAGCCCTCCTTTGATGCCTCGTTTAGTCCAAAGGAGGCCTGGGAAACAGAGGACATAGGGGGAGGCTTTGGGACCACTCCAACCTAAGTTCAAATCCTGTCTCCTCCACTAACAGTAACCTTGAGCAAGACACTGTCTCAGTCAAGTTTCCCATCTGAGAAGTGTAGGGATTATGACACTGTCCTCATGAGATATCACAAGAATTAAACTAAATAATACACATACGCAGCCCAGAACATAATGAGTGTTCTTAACTGTTTCTCTTCTCTAAGGCAACAGGAAAAAAAAAAAAAAAACAACACAGAATGGCTATAAAGTATCCAAAATAAAAAAACCTGTTGCTCTAATGTAGCTACCATTGGTGTGGGAATCATGGGCCAAGGGTCTACATCCAAGAAATGTGAAACACGTTTGCTCTGCACCCCACAGTCTCTTGAGCTTTGCTGTTAACCACAAATGGCAAATTAGTTCAATTCCAGGAGACCTGAATCCTACTCACTTTCTAAATGCACATAACTGCCAAGCATAGGAAATTAATACTTTAGAAACTAACCTCAGAGACAGTTTGTTTGAAACAACAACTAAAAATCCAAAGCCGCTGAGTTCCAGAAACAACCACCCTGCTGAAGCCAGCAGAGATGTCTACATTTAACCCACCTGCACCCCGGCCCGCCCCCCATTAAGGCAAAGTCTCTGATTGAGTTTTTAAGAACAAGTTGGAGGCATCTGTTGCTGGAGACAGATGGGAAGATTTTATCAACCAGGCAAGAGGTCCATGGGGGCATTTCTAATGAGAAGACAGTTAAGCGGCTATAATTAAAGGTGATCGAAGTGCCTGCAGTAGCCAGTCCTCTGGCCACTTGCCTGTCCTCTTACTGGACCACACAGTGCCTGTCCCAGATGCACACAGCTGCTTTCACATGTGGCATTGATTCCACCCAGGCCACAGTGGCAAGAAGAGACACAAAAGCACTGCTTTCTTCCAAATGTGGAGAAGCAGAGACCGGCACATCCTCCAGAACTGTTGCCACTGCTCCCAGCTTTGTTGGGGGTGCGGGAGAGGTGTTAGGATCCAACCTGGAGTGAAGACTCCTCATTTGCTTACCCCTCTATTCCTGAGGCCTGCAGATACCAAGCTCCTACAGGAAAGCTCTCCAGGGGAAAAGCCATAAGCACTGTACCTTCCCTCAGCTCCCATTCTGACCCCGCTTCCAGCCCCTCTGAGCCTACAAGGAGTGGGATGGCAGAGGGCATTGCAGGAGCATCACCCCCACTCGTTCACAAGCAGCAGCTGCTGGGGAAGAGGGGCAGGCTGAGGGCTTCTGACAGCAGCCAGTGCCCTACAAACCTTCAGGTTTACAACACGCTTCACAGAGACATTGGCACCCAGGACAGCCCAGCCCTGCAGAGCGGTGTTAAATGATCCTCATTGCACAGACAAGGAAGACTGATGATTAATTGGCTAAAGGCAGGGATTTAGAGGCAGGCCTGCCTTGGACTCCGCCACTCACTAGCTGAGGGGCCCCAGGTGGGTCCTCCTGGCCCCACTCAGTCTCAGTTCCATCACCTGTGGAATGAAGATGGCACTACCCATATCTGTGAGCTTTAGCAAGGATTAAATGAGATAATAGATAAAAAGTACTTAGTACAGTGCCTAGCACCTAGTGAACTCTCAAAAAATAATAGCCATAACCTTTTCAGAAGGTTTAAATTTCAGAAGTGAAGGAACACGGCCAAGGTTGTGCAGGGAATCAGATTCACACCCATGCCTGTCTACCTCAAAAACCAGACTCAAAAGTATTATGCCACATTGGTATATTCATAAGAACACATGTAATGTATGTAATGTAAGTTATAAAAGAAAATAATGAAATACAATGGGGTCTTCCATAGCCTCTTCTGAGTGGCTTGTACAGAGCAGATAATCAGTTGGTACGTATTAAATGAAAGCAGATGAATATTCATGTTGAACTCTCCCTTTCTACTTCTCCTAATGTCCGCATCTTACAGCAGTTCCCCTTTTTCTAAATGATGCAAAGGGCAGTGGATTACCTCTTCCCCAAAATGTTGAGTTAGTGCTGGGGCACCTCCATCCCATCCTCTCTCCTGTTCTTTCCTGCACTATTCATGGTTTACAACCTGAGATCAAGTCCAGGGTACTCTTTCATTTTCAGCTGATGTCACTATTTGCATCTTTTCAGCTTTCTAGGATTTTTGTGTTAGATCTCCTTCTCAGGCAGATTCAGCTTTCTGTCACTTACTCATTTTCTCCACCCATTTTTACTGAGTGCCAGCTGTGCTTCTGGCATTGGGGATTCAACAGGGAACCACGGATAAGCTCCAGTTGCAGGGAGATAAACAGAATAACAAAAAGTAAAATCTGGCCAGGCATGGTGTCTCATACCCATAATCCCAGCACTTTGTGAGGCTGAGATGGGTGGATCACTTGAGCTCAGGAGTTCAAGACCAGCCTGGGCAACATGACAAAAACCCATCTCTATCAAAAAAATACAAAAATTAGTTGGATGTGGTGGTACATGCTTGTAGTCCCAGCCACTCGGGATGCTGAGATGGGAGGATCACTTGAGCTCAGGAGTTCAAGACCAGCCTGGGCAACATGGTGAAAACTCTACCAAAAAAATACAAAAATTAGCTTAGTGTGGTGGTACACGCTTGTAGCCCCAGCCACTTGGGGTGCTGAGATGGGAGGATCACTTGACCCTGGGAGGTTGAGGCTACAGTGAACTGAGATGGCACCAATGCACTACAACCTGGGCAACAGAGTGAGACTCTGTCTCAAAAAATAAAAAATTTTAAAAAGAGGTTTATCTATAATACGTCAGAGGGTGGTAAGTCCTATGGAAAAGCTCCTACAGGGGAAAGGAATAGGAAGTGCTGGGTGGCCACCAGAGCCATTTCACACAGGGCTGACATGGAGCCTCGGGCATTACGCAACATGTGAGCAAAGACCTGAAGACAGTGCCAGAGTCACCTAAGGTGCCAGTTGCGCAGAGCACCCAAGCAGTCCAGACTCCTGGGGAAACAGTGCTCCAACCAAAGGAACACGAAGAAGGTCAGTGTCTGCTTGGAGCAGAGCGAGCGATGGGAGAGGATGCATTGAGGTTGGAGAGGTAACAAGAGCAGGGGTGGAGTCCTTGATATCCACAGGGGGATCTCGACTTGTTCTGCCTTAGGTGGGAAGCCCTTGGGGAGTCTTGAGCAAAGGTGCAGCATGATCTGACCTACTTTAACAGGCAGCCTGGTGCTGATGTAGAGAACGGACCATGGAGGGGGAAGGCCGGATGCAAGGACGCCAGGCAGGGGGCACTGGGACTATCCCAGGAACAGCAACGGGCTGGTGGTGTGGTCATGGGGTGCTGGGTATCCTTGGGAGGTGTTTGGAAATGAGACTCTCGGTGGAGACAATTGGAGTCAATTCCACACTGTTCCATCCAGGTCATCATTGCACCTTATTCTTAGGGATTTACTTAAGTGCAGAAGCCAGAGTTTGAGGAAATATAAAAATGTGTCTAGACTTTCACGTATAATTTTTTTTTTGAGATGGAGTTTTGCTCTTGTTGCCCAGGCTGGAGTGCAATGGTGTGATCTCGGCTCACCGCAACCTCCGCCTCCCAGGTTCAAGCAATTCTCCTGCCTCAGCTTCCTGAGCAGCTGAGATTATTATAGGCGCCCACCACCATGCCTGGCTAATTTTGTACTTTTAGTAGAGATGAGGTTTCTCCATGTTGGTCAGGCTGGTCTCAAACTCCCTACCTCTCCTCAGCCTCCCAAAGTGTAGGTCATCTTCTAAACCACACAGATAGTGGTTTCAGTTTCCACTCAAAACTTCCCCAAAGCAGTAAACATCCTTTCTCTACAGGCAAATCCTCTTCACTTCTCCCCTTTTTCCTCCTGTCCCCACAGAGTTTTGGTAGATTTTCTGGGGGCATCCTGAAGCTGTGGGAACCACAAATCTTGAGTCCTTTGACTAGCACCCTCAGTGCCTCCAGCCAGCCAGAAACCCAGGTGGCTGACCTCGCAGAGACTCCCCTGCCAGCCTGGGACTCCAGCCAGGAGCAGGCTGTGCAGCCTGCCGCTAAGTCAGGGCCGATTGCTGGAGTTTGGTCAAGAGAACAGATGTGCATTATGGGCCAATCTGACCACAGAGAAACATTTCCTGGTACCTTTTAAAGGTGCACAATTGCCTGGTTAAGCCAAGGCAATTTGACACACATTACCTTGTTCATAAACAGAGGGAGAGAGAGAGAGGGAGAGAAAGCCCTTCCTCCTGGAGGGCATGCAAAGGTAGGAAAGGAAGCCAAGCAACTCAGAAATGCTGCCGTACAGCTTCAGGAAACAAATGTCGGTGGAAAAGGCCCAACAGCATATTAATGACCTAGACGTTACCACACCCAGGCCAGATGCAAGAAGCTACTGATCATCTGTTCAGTCTTCATTTTGAGGCAGGAGTCAAGCTATCTTTACACAGGAGGACAAACTCTCCATATAAAGGAACCCTCCCTGGTAGACTCCCTCGTCACTCCCTCGTCACACACCTACCCAGCATCTGCTCTCCTTTTTCTTTTTTTAAAGTTTTAATTTTAGTTGACAAATAATTGTACATATTTATACGGTGCAAGGCGATCTTTCAACACATGTATATTGAATACTGCCTGCTACTTTCCAGTAATTTCCCAAGGAATCCCAAGGAAATGCCAAGCATCTTTATTCTTAAGACATTTAAACTAGAGCTGGGGAGACCAGATATCTGTTAAGTGAAATTCCCAAGGCAGAAGAGCAGGAATCCTGAGAGAGAGAAAGGACTTCATAAATAAGGCCAGTCCTAAGTCTTCCCACTGTGCCTGGAATCTTCTCCATCTCCTCCCACCACTATCCCATCTGCCTTACCTAGCGACTTCCATATTCTCCTGCAACACGAGCTCCCGAGTCAGCTGCTGGATGAAACCTCCCTGAAAGCTGTCTGCACCACACATACTTTTCCCTGCTCCTTGGGCACTTAACACACAAATTCTTCCACACATCTGCTTTTGCCACCAAACTATCACAGTTTTTGGCATATAATGTGCGCTCAATTAATATTGGTGCCTGTTAAATGAAAGTCTGGGCTTTAGTTTATCTGAAGGAGCTCAAGGGGAAAGAGAGAATATGAGCAACTTGGAGCTGAATGAAGCAAAAGCAACTCTTTCTTACCATGTAAGACATTAGCCAAGTTTTTTTTCATTATATATGGAATGGGAAAAAAAAAACCTAAGATTACTCAAAATGTAATGTTTTTATAAAAGTTGATTTTTAGGGACCATCGAGAGGTGAGATCCAGGGAAGAGGGGAGGCAGAGGCAGGTGTGGGAAGCTTGGAGCATTTAAAGGAATTCAGTTCCAAGACATGAAAGGGGAGGAGAGAAACACTGTGTACCAGGTATGAATATCTAGAACATTCTCTGGGCAAAACTCAGGGTCTTCATTTTCTGATGTGAGATTATTTCAAGAAAGGCATTGTCACCCTGGAATCAAGGGGAAACCTAGAAGCCATGAGATAAAATAGGGAACTCTGAGAAAGAACTTCTCCAGGAATGAGGCTATAGAAAAAAGAAAAAGTGAGGGAGGTGAAGGAAGATTAAAACTTAAAACAGCCTGCTGTGTAGGGTTAACCTGGGCCAAGCTAGAAGATACAAAATGGCCCTGGACAGCAGTGGGGATACCTTGTCCTCTAAAGAACTTAGCACAAAGGGGGTTTGAATTCTAAATCTCAAGTACTGGCTTTGAGAAGGAAAAAGTGATAGTGAATTACCACAAGAGGACCTGAGGAGACTATTCACTCACCCATTCATTCATTCATTCATTCGTTCACAGAACAATTTTTTTTTTTTAATAGAAAATATGTGCAAGATACTCTATTGAGTGCTGTGCGGGCTGAAACATGACTCTGCCAGTAAGTATCCAGACCCTCAGACCCTACAGCTAAACACAGGATATCAAGAATGCTTTATCAACTAGGCTACCAGGTAAGAAAATCAATGTCCTAGGCCATATGCTAGGAAAGTCCAGAGGAAGGTGAGGTTGTTCCCATGAAGAGAGGTCAGGAATGACCCCAATGACACTACTGGGGGGAGTATCACTGGGACTGGGTT
The DNA here is from genome assembly GCF_049354715.1 of Callithrix jacchus. Classification (NCBI taxonomy): domain Eukaryota; kingdom Metazoa; phylum Chordata; class Mammalia; order Primates; family Cebidae; genus Callithrix; species Callithrix jacchus. The sequence goes on from NC_133512.1 coordinate 31,572,623, forward strand.
TTGATGGATGGAAGCATTTCTTAAAAGCTCAAACAGGCCGGGCGCGGTGGCTCAAGCCTGTAATCCCAGCACTTTGGGAGGCCGAGGCGGGTGGATCACGAGGTCAAGAGATCGAGACCATCCTGGTCAACATGGTGAAACCCCGTCTCTACTAAAAATTACAAAAAATTAGCTGGGCATGGTGGCGCGTGCCTGTAATCCCAGCTACTCAGGAGGCTGAGGCAGGAGAATTGCCTGAACCCAGGGGGCGGAGGTTGCGGTGAGCCGAGATTGCGCCATTGCACTCCAGCCTGGGTAACAAGAGCGAAACTCCGTCTCAAAAAAAAAAAAAAAAAAAAAAAAGCTCAAACAGGGCCTTGCACGTAGTTAATTCTATAGGGGTTGTTAGTAGTATTATAATTCAAGCCGATATACTTGTAATTACCCAAGCAATATGATGCCTTTCCTCATTAATGGTCCTTCTGCTGGAATGCCCTTCCCCTCCCCAACTTCCAATCATCACATTTCTACAAACATTCCTCTGACCCCTGAATCCTGCCCTCTTTCATGCCATCCTTGTGGTGGGTACCCTGAGCTCACCTCTATAGTATGCTTGCCACTGCATCAGGGGTCATTTGTGGGGTCCAATATTGACTGTGAGCCCTGCCTGGGTCAGAGTCACCTTCACAGACTCGGTGTCAGGGCAGAGCAGACACTGGATGGAGGAACATGAGATTGCCAGGTGTCAAGAGAAGAGATAAGGACCAAGAATAGATCTTTGAAAACTGTCTATATTTTGAAGATAGTACAAAGAAAAACAATCCCAAGGAGAAGCCCTGCTTGCCCACACAGTGGATATAGAAGGTGACCTTGAACATCTTTGCGGCTTCTCTTACTCTTTGTTCCATCAGAGAAAAATAGCTCCTCTGTTGTCACAGGGATACTTGGTCAGGAACAGATTTTCCACTGCACAGGTCCCTGCCCCCACCACTCACAACCCCTCCCCCAACATATTAATAACGGACAGGGCAGCATTTTCATTTTTATGTCTGGGCACCATCTGGGCCTATTTCCTACCTCCCAAAATGGCAGGGGTGACAGAAGATATTGATCCATAGGGGACCTCACCCAGAACTACATGCAAATTGCCAATGAGCACCACCAGAGTCCAGACAGGGGCCCAGGTGAAGGGGGAGTCTTTGTTTATGGAACTTACAAAGGAATCAAATCTATTGTTTCATGATCTAAGATAACACAAGGACACACAATTAGGTATTTGCCTCTGTTTTCTCTAAAACATGGGTCATGCAAGAGGCCTTTTGCTTTGAAAACCAGTTCAAAAAAATCAATCCCTGCCAACTTAACAAATTCCCAAAGAGGGACAGAGCTTAGTTTTGCAGTTAATTCCTTCTTCCTTCAGGACCTTCAGGACACCTCCCAGGAAACACTTGGCGTCCACAGAGCATCCGTTTTCTAGGCATATTCCAAGGCATCCCTCCAACAGCACAAAGGCACTTTAATATCATTTTTTCTAAGGGGGAATATACCCAGATGCCATTCTAGAGCCTTGTTTATATCAGATGTCAGCAGCCTGTTATAAAATGCACACTATTTGTCAACAAAATATAATGTTCAAAGCAAAACACTATAGTACGTTTACTTATAAACTCTGCCATTTCATCAGTTAATTAAATAAACTGACTCTTCATCAGATAGTACTTTTCTTAAGCCAATGTAGAAATTCCCTTTCCCTTCTCCTGGCTCTAACGAGAAGCCAGTCTGTCCCACACCCTATACCACTGTGGAAATCTAGAAGGAGAAGGGAGACAGCAGATTGAGTATTTGTGAATTTCATGGTACTACGTAGATAAATGGCCAGGGTACTACCTTTCCTGGGCATTTGGGAAGAAAAAACAAAGGCAATAAATAGAAATTGAATAATTCCCTCAAGGATGTTAAGGAAGCTCTTCCTCCCTTGCTGTTTCTGATTTTGGCAGTGAGTGTATCATTTTGAGAGCCTACTTTTCAGTGAGAACATGGTCAACCTGTGGAGCTTTTCTTACATGTAACGCTTTTCTATTTTATGATAAAATTTGGTTAAGGAATTAATGTATGTATTTTGAACTCTTGATATAAATAAAATGCTATTATTTATTCAATTGTTTCTTATTACTTTTGTTATTTTTATATCCATTTTTTGAGGTCTAGCTATACACAAATGCCTCCACTTTAAGTAGACAGTTCAATGTGTCTTGACAGTTGCGTACACCCATCATGTAACTATCATCCCAATCAAGAAACAGACTATCATATCACCAAAAAGTTTTCCTGTGTACTTTTGCTGTGAGTCTCCCCCATCCCTAACCTCAAGAGACCACTGCTCTGCTTTCTACCACTGTAGATTAGTTTTACCTTTTCTATGAGTTAATGTAAATGAACTCATATGTCAATATTATGTAGTCTGTGGTATCTGCTTCTTTCACTCAGCATCATGTATTTGAGATTCATCTGTGTTGCTTCAGGCATCATGAGTCCTTTCCATTTACTGCTGAGTAGGAAAAGGACATCCATTGTGTGGATATCCTATAATTTGCTTCTCTACTCAGTGGTTGATACCCATCTGGGCAATCTGGAAACATCCAGTTTGTAGTGATTATCAATGAATTCATGCATATATTTTTGTGTGGACATATGTTTTGGTTTCTTTTGGTTAACTACCAAGAACTGTAGTGGAATTGTTGAGTAATATAGTAACAGTATATTTAACTTTATAAGAAATTACTAAACTGTTTTCCAAAGCAATTGGACCATTTTTACATCTCCATGAACAATGTATGAGTATTCTCATTGTTCTCCAACTTCACCAATACCTGGTATTGTGTCTTTTAAAACTGCAGCCATTCTTAGGTTATGTAGTGATACTTTGCTGAGGTTTTAATTTCTATTTCCTCGATGACTAGTGATGTTGAATATCTTTTCGTGTGTTTTTTGGCCATTTATATATTTTCTTTTGTGAAGTTATGGCATTAGTCTATTATTGCATTGCTATAAATAACTACCTGAGACTGGGTAATTTATAAAGAAAATAGGGTTAAGTGACTCACAATTCTGCAGGCTGTACAGGAAGTATGGCTGTGGAAGCCTCACAAAACTTAACAATCATGGCAGAAGGCACAAGGAAAGTAGACACATCTTACATGGCCAGAGAAGGTGGAAGAAAGAGAGAAGGGGAAGTGTGATATACTTTTAAACAATCAGATCTCTTGAGAACTCACTCACTATCATGAGAACAGCAAGGGGGAAATCTGCCCCCATGATCCAGTCATCTCCCACCAAGCCCCACTTCCAACATGGGGACTATAATTCGACATGAGATTTGGACAGGGACACAGATCCAAACTGTATCACTGTTCATATTTTTGTCTATTTTAAAAACTGAGTTATTTTTCTTATTATTGAATTGTAAGAGTTCATATATTCTGGATACATGTTTTTATCATATATGTTTTGTGAATATCTTATTTATCTATTCATTTTCTTATAAAGTCTTTCAAGCAATCAACATCTTTAATTTTATCAGGTTAAATTTATCTTTTTACAAAAATGTAGTGCTTTTTGTGTCCTAAGAAAACTTGACATAAGACATAATCATGGAGATTTTCTCCTATCTTTTCTTCTATGAGTTTGATAATTCCGACTTTTACATTTAGGTCATTTTGATTAACTTTTGTGTATGGTGTGGGATAAGAGTTGAGATTCTTTTTTAAAAAATAGATATACAGTTGTTTCTGCACCATTTATTGAATAAAACTGTCCTTTTCCAATTGGTTTGCCTTGACACCTTTGTCAAAACTCGATTGACCGAATGTATGTTGAATTTACTGAATTTTAAAAATTAAATATTAAACTTTGAATCTGATACATTTAAAAAATTAAGTTAAATGTTATTTGAGATGGATCAAAGAGGGGAATATGTTCAGGACATTTGAAAAAGTAAAAATAACCCTGAATAATACACTGCCTGCGTGTGTGTACACCATCACCAGGACCCAAGCCCTCAGAGAGCTGAAGCTGTGCCTGACTTAAGCTTGTCTGCCCAGCGCCTGACATATAATAGGTTCTCAGTACCGGTAACTGAATAAACCAAAGAATCAATGGATGAAGGAATGAGATCACCTTTTCCTGGGGCAGAACCAGGAAAAACAACAGAGCTTCAGGAATATCAGTGCCTTTTTCAGAGGGACTATTTATTTCCAAAAATTTATTTGCATTCACCACAGTTACCAACTGGTCCTTCCCTTAGATGAAAGAGCAACTTGAATAGAACCAGGAAGCCCTCACTGCCTCTGGGAGAGGACAGAACCTTAGCAGAGGGGCTCCTGTGTGACTTCCTATCTGGCTCCGCTACTTTACCTGCTTTTACCTCCATTTTCCAAACTGCACGTGACAGCACTTCAGTGCAGACTCACTGAGCTAATAATACCTCCACAATCTCAGGTGAGCCAGAAAAAAATCCTCATAACTCAAGTCACTTTCCGTGAAAAGACGGCACAGCAGGCAACCAGCTCACCCCACACAGCCTGCAATGTCACTGCCCGAGGGTCTATATTCTTGCCCAAATGGTCCATCTGGACGTGGCTGCTCTGGCTCTGAGCCATGCAGGTGGCAGGAGTCTGTGGGGATTCCCCAGGCCACTCCCCGTCTGGGCTGTGGGACATGCAGGCAGTATCTCCGCCTAGGAAAGCAGGTGCACGGCCTTACCCTCGCCCTCCACTCTGTCCACTCACGTCACCTCTCATAAAACTTCTTTCTCAACTGAGGATCGAAGCCTCTTCTTGTTTCTTCCAAACATTTGCCCATGACCCCACATCCTCTGCACGCTATCCCTTTTGTCCCCAGAGGCGACCAACACAGTTGTTTAAAAAGGAAGACAAAGTAAGAAGAAATGTCTGGGGCTAAAAGAACAAAGGAGAAAGATTAACTTTATCTTAATAAGACAAAGTGTCATGAACTTGTAATCAATTAAGGAAAGTTGTTGTTGTTGTTAGAGGGGGAGCCAGAGAATGAGGAGCCCAGTTTGTGATGGGAATTAGAACAAGGCTCTGCCACCATGCTGGCCACAGCCAGGGCCGTCTTCCTCCCCCTGCTGCTCAGGGAGGGAGTGCCAGCCAAGTTTCACCCATGTGACCACACTTCCATCCAAAACAATTTGAATTAATTTTGTGCATGAAATTTGGTGGGATGCAATGCCAAATGTTTAACTGAAATCAAGATGCAAACTTCCCTTCATCTACTTGTTTTGTAAATCCTGTCAAAAATAAAATAAAAGCCATTAAGCTCATCTGGCAGATTTGTCCTTTATGTACCATGCTATTCATTGCCGCTGCCTCCCTATCCTCTGTCTGCATGCCCCCTCCTGCTCTCCTATATTTGTTCTGGTATATTTACGGTCCCTGGGCAGACCAAGCACACTGTCAGCTCTACTGACTTTGCCAAGTCTAAGATCCCTTTTAGGGACTTATTTTATTTAAAGAGCACCCCATTAATGGGTTTAATGGCCTTTCAATCACTTAGTATGCATTGTCAATGAGGGAGAATTGATTTTCTGAGAATTCCTGTTCTGGGAGGAAAATAAACAGCCCTTCCTTCCCATTGCAATTTGGCCAATGAGCAGATGATGTAGAACTCAGCTCTACCCCAGGCTCACAGGGCTCTTCTTGCAGCAGGCCTGCGGGGGTGCAGGCTTACCCAGCACCACACTGAGTAAGACTCACTCCTTTCTTTCTGTGTTGCTGTCTCCTTTTAAATTGTGACCTATCAGGTCATGGGGGCACCCTGAATATGCTGCCAATGAACTCTGAATGAGCTCGACTGTTGCTCTCACAAGACCCACTTCTGGGTTTGTGCCACCCTCTTTGGTCAAGAATCAAACCATTACCCATGGAGATGTATCAGATCCTCCTGGTTCACAGTAATGGGTGGGAAAGAATGGCTGGCATTGCAGAGACTCCCCCCACCCCATACCCCCATCCCAGAGACATCAACATTTTTTGGAACACCAGTCTTGAGTTCCAGAACCTTGAAGTGATCAAGCACATATATTCTTTCTGGGGTAACCTCTAATTCCATCAATGTCTGTTGATGACCTCTGTAAAAGACAATATGCTTAGCACTGTGGAAGATACATTCAGGGGACACATGAAGGGTAAAGGCAGTCTCAGCCAAAACTCAGGGTTGTCTTTTCCAAGTTAGGATCTCTATTAGGTGGTGTTGAGCAAAACTCTCTCCCTGACCCCATCCCTCCTCCCCCATCTCTTCAGCCTTCTCCCAAGAATCCTGCACTAACCCCCACCCCATTCTCAATACCAACAGCTACACTTTATGTGCCAGAGTCCCCGTCTGGGCACTCGACATGCACGGTGGGCCTCACTACAACTCTGTGGAAGGGCTATTGTCATTGCAGTCCCCACTTCACAGAGAAGAAAGCTGAGTTGGAGGGAAGTCAGGTTATTTACTGGAAAACCAGGTCCATCTGACTCGATCTTTTCTCTTAAACTTTAAGCTGACTTTGTCTTTTCTTGCTATTTTGGGCATACTTGGCTCTCCAGGGAGCCCTAACCAGCAGGTACCCAACTTCCTAAGGTATGTGAAGCAAGTGTGTTTATATCCAGCTACTTATTATTATAACAGTAATAGCTAGCACCTATGAAGGGCCCATACTCTGCCAAACACGTCACAGATTTTTTTACTTAATGCTCACAAAACCACCCCCAAGAGATGGAGAAAAGGACATCACGAGGTTAAGCGACTTGCTCAAGGTCTCACAATCATTCAATAACGATAATGGTGAAATTGCTAGCATTTGATGAAGGCTTATTATATGTCATGCACTGGGCTAAGGCTTTTATATCTATGCATTTTAAACTCCTAACAAGATAAATATTGTTATTTAGAGCTTACAGATGAGGAAACTGAGGCTCAGAGATATAAAGTAACTTGCCCAAGGTTATCCAGCTCATAAGCGGTAGAGCCAGTATTTAAAAGCAGGCAGCTTGATGCTTGTGCTTGTAATAACATGGCCATGGTTACACCCCAAAGTCCATGTTATTCATATTGCACTGAAGCTACTTCTGACTGCCCTCCCCTATGGCCCCTTTGAAAATGGTCCATGAGTTTCCCCAAAGCAATAGTTGAACACAAACCAGGGAGATTTCAGGTGTTGCGGCAGGGCTGCCTCTTAACAAGCTCCTGCCCTGCACTGGAATTGCATTTGCATTTGTCCTTCTGCAGTAGTTTCCAATTCCCAAGCAGAACACAATTTAACTGTAAAATCTGCCTTAACTAGGCAGCTGTCTGCTGCAGTCAGACACCAGGATCAGGTGCGAATCCCTGTAGGCTCTCCCAAATCAGCGCGCCAGACTCTGTAAAGCAATGTAAAGTCACCTTCGAGAAATTAGATGCCACTTGGAGGAGGCGTGTGCTGCCATGCCCACTTGTTGTCAGTTCGGAACACTGCAGAGGGTGCCAATCATGACTCAATTACTCCCAGGATTTCTATCCTGATGGCTTCGCTGTCATTTATAAGAACTGGCACAGGGCAGACTATCAACTGTCCTGGACCAGGACTGTTTCTTGGGACAGCCTCTTTGAGGGGAAGGGGTTATAGATTCACTTGGCTTCCCTTCACCACAATGTCAAGGGGCCATCAAAACCAGGGATCCTGGCTGGGCATGGTAGTTCACACCTATAATCTCAACACTTTGGGAGGCCTTGGCAGGAGGATCACTTGAGGTCAGGAGTTCAAGACCAGCCTGGGTAACAGCAAGATCCTGTTGAAGCAGTGTCACTGTCTGGGTTAAATACCCAAGGTTCACTGTTTCACACCAAGGGAATCGAGGATGCAGACACACAAGAAGTGAATTTAAGAGCAGCTGTTTAATAGGCGAAAGAGAAAAGAGAAAAACTCTTTCTCCTGCAGAGAGAGGGGGCACCTGAGTGGGTCTTCCAGTTTTGTGGTAAAATGCACGGTGTTTTACAGACAAGCTTGAGGAAGCAGTGTCTGATTTACACAGGGCTCAAGAGATTGGTTGGACCAGGTGATGTTTTATAGTGCACAAAAAGGCTGGCCATCCCACCCTAATCTTTTATTATGCAGGTGGGGCCTCTACCTGGCTGGTGCCGTGTTGCCCACTCCTTACTGTATGCATGGTTGACAAAGAAAAGGGAAGATAGAGCCGCCATGTTGAACATGCTTGGCCCTCAGGTAGCCTTTTCTTATTGGCACAGCTGCTGGCATTCCCCCATGCAAGCTTCCAGCCTGCTTATCTACGTCTACAGCTTGACTTTACAGGCTGCTCTTAGAAAAGCAATGATTTGGGGGCTGCTTTCATTAAAAAGAACACTTTACTGAGGACTTCCTTACCCTTGCTATCTGCCTAAATAATTTCTTTTTAACTCCTATATCACTATCTCTACCCAAAAAAAAGACCAAAAAATGAGGGATCCCAACATCCCACCATCCAATAGGTTGGGGATATAAATACTATTCAACAAGTATCATCTGAGCATCTACCATATTTAGCACATTATGCTAGGGGGCACTAAGGTCAATCAAAAGCACAATCTCAGCCTGACATGACCCCACAACTTAGGCACCTTACAAAGGTCTAACCAATGAAACTCAATGACATCTGCTTAGAGGCTTCAGTTGAAACAGAGGAAGCAAATGAGACTATTGGAAGAAAGACTATACAAAACGGGAATGAAGAGAAAAACACCCAGGAGTGAACTTCTGCAGAGACCTGCCTCTGTGTGGCAGAGGCAGTGGCAAAGATGTCCTAGAAAAGGAGAACCGGAAAAGGGTAACAACACAGAACCCCAGGAAGCACAGGTGACACAGGGGAGAGACGTGTCCATAGTGTGCAGCACAACAGAGATGATGATCCAGGAGAAAAGGCCAGGGCACAGCGATTGGGAGGGTGCTGGCAGCCCTCAGGCAACAGTGTTGGGAATGGGTGGCCAGCAGTCGGCTCAAGGTCAAGGAGACACAGGTGGGTGGTGAGACTACTCTTTTTACTAACAAAAGGAAGGAGGGGTGGAAGTCAGAAGGGTGACTGGAGAGCAGGCCTACGGGATGCGTTTTGAAGGAAGAGGCCATCCGAGCACGCTTACCAGTCCTGGAAAGGAGAGCTGAAAGATCCAAGGGGAGCATGCCTTCCTAATGGAGCGAGACTCTAGGGCAGCAGGAGGGACCAAGGGCACAGGGGGTGAACTCACAATGGAAGTGGAGAGATTCTTCCGAGACAGGAGCTCATAACAGGCAGAGAGCCGGAGATGGAGAAGGGGATGGGGAAGGAACTTACAGTGGGTGCCCTTGACTTTGCTGTAATATCAAAAATGACCTCCAAAAGAGTGATGGTCCTGTCACCATCATATGGGGACTGCCCTAAAATTATCATCTTCTGAAAGATGCTAAAGGAAATGGGGAGAGATTCACTATATCCATTTTTCATCAAGCTAATTTTCATCTTGTTCTTTCTCGTTGGTTATTTTAAAAATCACATTTGTCGTTGCAGTGTATTTCATTCCTCACCCTTCCCTGCCTTTAGGACTATCTCATAAACTTTACCTTCAGGATTTGCTTCCTATCATTACCATCAGCTCCAGAGACCGCAGGGACTGAAGATCACCCGGGTCTTTCTCTTCCTACCCCTGACTCCCTGCATCTTAGTCGTTCCACTGCTCAGCCTTTCCTCCATCAGAGATGGGTAGTGGAAGCACGAAAAGCTAAAATTAAAACCAGTCCATTTCATTACTTATTTGGACAACTAGCCAATTATTTTGAAGCTATTAGCTCAAATGAGATTGGGGGTCCACAGTTATTTCATTCTCCGTGAACGGAACCACCACCCATGATTACTCCTCAAGTCAGAAAGACAGAAATGCTAGGTGAGAACAAAAGTCATGCGGAGTGCCAGACCCACTGGCAGAGGTCTAAATGAATACCTCTTGCTTTTGACCATCTCCTTGCCCTTCATTCTGCATCTCGCTTTCTCATCAGGGACGCCTAATTTGAAATTCCAGATGCAGCATTTTCAGGTTGGAAGCACTAAGCGTCGGTGTTGCCAGTATTAACGGATCAGTGGTTCTTGTCGTCCCTGAAATGTGATTCTCAGAGTATTCATCGCCATTATGGTTAGGATGGCCTCCCATGCTTCGGGCTCTGCCCGTCCCATTGACAATGGAGCACAAGATATGATCTGATGGTGCCTGTTTTCTGTGACTTCTTACTCAACTTTGAGAGGTGTGTATTTTTAAAAGGCTCCAATAGGTTGCGATATTGTACTACAGGTTTGTGAGATGTTACCATTGAGGGAAAGTGGGTAAAGAGTATACAGGATGTCTCCATATTATTTCTTACAACTGCATATACATTTATAAGTATCTCAAAATAAAAAGCATAATTTTAAAAGGCTCCTGGCAAAGGTGAAATGAGGCATTGTTTTCTCAGTGGGCATGGAACTTGTGTTTGGCACGATGAAAACATTCTGGAGAGCTGTTGTAGAATGACGTGAATATACTTAACCCTGCTGAACAACACTCAACAGTGGCTAAGATGGTAAATTTTATGCCATGTGTTTTTTATTACAATTAAAAATTTTTTAATATATTTTTAAAGCTTTAAGATCTTGCTACCAGGAGAACTAAACCTAACAATGATTTTTCATCTACTCAACACAGCCACTAAAATGGCTAAAATTTAAAGGACTGACCACACCAAATGTTGGCAGGAATGTGAAGGAAGTGGAACTCCCATATACTGCTGGTGAGATACACAACCACTGTGGAAAAACAGCTTCTTATAAAATTATACATATACTTACAATATGAGCCAGAAATTCCACCTGCAGTATTTACTCAGGAGAAATGAAAATTCATGTCCACTAAAGAAGACTTGAACTAAGCACCTTTATTCAAAATAGCCCAAAACTGGAAATAGCCCAATTGTTCAACTGGTCAATGGATAAACAAATGATATATAAAATGAAATACTGCAGTGCAATACAATGCTAAAGACTACTAATACGACATGAATGAATTTCAAAAACATTATGCTAAGTGAAAAAACTTAGACACAGGAGCATATACCATGCAATTCCATGTATTTGAGATTCGAACACAGGCAATACCAGTCTATACGACGGGAAGCAGATATGTGGTGGCCTGGGGCATGAGGAATCAAGGGTGGGGACTGACTACAAAAATCACAAAGGAAATTTTTGGCTCGATAGAAATATTCGATATCCTGATTGCGATAGTGATGGTTACTCAGGTATGTGTATGTGTATTCATCTGTTTTCATACTGCTATAAAGAACTACCTGAGACTGGGTAATTTATGAAGGAAAGGTTTAATTGACTCACAGTTCTGCAGGGCTGGGGAGGTCTCAGGAAAGTTTCAATCAAATAGGAAGGCGAAGGGGAAGCCAGACACCTTCCTCACATGGCGGCAGGAAAGAGAATGATCGCAACAGGAACTACCAAACACATAAAACCATCAGATCTCGTGAGAACTCACTCACTATCACGAGAACAGCCTGGGGAAAACAGCCCCCATGATTAAATTACTTCCACCTGGTCTCTCCTTTGACACGTGGGGATTATGATGATCATGAGGATTACAATTCAAGATGAGCTTTTGGGTGGGAACACAGCCAAACCATATCAGTATATTTTATTTTATTTAAATTACCTCAATAAAGTTGATTAAGAAAAAAGAGAAGGCTCCAAGCATCTCTAACCAATTAGAAAAAAAAATAATAATAAAGCCTAGCTAAGATTTTCTTACTCTCATAGCTTAACTTCTTTATCTGAAATGCATCTTCAAAAATTGTTAGGTACCTGAGTCAACAGACGCTGGCTTACATCTGCCAGTAGAGGGAACTCTTTCTCAAACTGAGGCTCCATCGTCTTGATGACCTACTAGGTTAACCTCGAAGCCGTGAAGATGGAACTCGTAATGTCTCCACATCTGTGCCCTCTCCACAGGAACAGCTACCTAGCTCCAAGTAGAAGGAGCTCAGAGTAACCGAGTTGAGAAACCAACCCTGTTCCCTCTGAGTGTTGGAAAAAAGAAAGATTTCAGACCAGCTTGTCAGAGCTTCAGTATACAAGCTTCCAATTGTGGTTCCACTGTGATCTTACAGATGAGGCCAGTCGTTATTCAGGACACTTATAAACATGGCCTCCTCCTATTGCCCAGCCACAGCAGCAGGATCTCTGCCTTAGTGTGCTTGTGTCTGTGCTGCCACCTCAGGTGCCTGAAATTGGGGTCCTGACTGTTTTTTGCCAGTTGTTCTAACCTGGAGGCCCTGTGCTACCCTAGCCTACCTGGACTGCCACTCATCTGCCAGCAGGTTCCCATCATACAGAACTCTGCCCATCTACGGGACCACACCTGGGACACCCCCTGCAGGAACTCCTGGAATCAAGCCTTTCCCACCTGTGCTCTGCCACATCCCTGGCATGCTACCTGTCCATCCTGAGTCCTATCACCAACTCCTGAAGCTTCCTCAGATTTATGAATGCCACATCCATCCTCAGGGATGCTGCTGATTACCAACTATACTGATTCTCAAAGGCATTTCTTCAAGTCATTATTCACCAGGAAACATCTTGGTGAGACACCATTATTAAGTTCTTAGAGGGCAAATTCTAGGTCACTGTAAATTAATTCTCTCTATGTTGCATCTAGAATCATGGAACTCTGGGTCCAGAAGGGTTTCAGAGCCCATCTGCTCAAAGCACCCACAGCAGAAATTGCTCAGTGGACGTAGAGTGCCTACTTATGAGCATTCCCAGCAGGGGATACTCACTAATTTTCAATACTGCCACTATTAGGTAGATGGGGTTCCTAAAGTCTCCTATATGTGAACTTCGATTTTATCTCCTTGGAAACCCACCTGCTATTTTGGTTTCTACATTTTTGTGAGGAACACAGAATTTCCTCTTTTACGTAATAGCACTCTCATTGTTCAGAGTCAGCAACCATGTGGTCCTCTCTCTTCTGCTTCTCACATTATTCTCCTGGCTCAGGAAAAAGTCAATTCAATACAATTCAGTTCCCACTGTTCTAGGCAGCTTCCTGGGTGCTTGGGATGCAAAGATGAGTATGTCATGATTCCTGCCTTGAAAGAGCTTATAGAATGGAAAGAGGAATTACTGGATCTGGGATGGACACTCAAAGGAGACAGCAGCAGTGGATAGGGAAGGACAGAGTGAGAGGCTATTTCAAGCACTGGGAACAGTATGTGCAAAGGCCCAGTGGCATTGCTAGAGAGGTTTGGTGGTGGGGGACAGAGGGTATAGGGTGGTGGTGTAATAAGAGATAATGCTGGAGAGGAAAGCCAGAACCAGATTGACAAGGACATTTGAAAGTCATGCCAAAGAGTTTTAAGCAGGGAGCTAACATAATAATATCTCAGCTTGAGAAAGATTTTCTTGACTGCTGGGTACAGAAGCAACTCAAGAGGGACAAGGTGATGACAGGGTTGTCCATGAGGAGGTCATCCTGAGAGCAGGGGGAGAGATGACCCTGGCCTCACCGAAAATAGCAGCTGGGGGAATGGCAAGAAATGAATGCATTACAAATGTGCTGAAAATGCTGAATCAGTAAGACTTGAATCTGGGCGTGCAGGAGAGGGAAATTCAACACCATTTTTCTGGCTTGAGTGGATGGTGACGTCCGAAGACAAAAGACAAGGAAAAGAGGGGACTCAAGATGGCGCTGTGAGAACAACCCAGGATTGGAGCCCGCGTTGAATCCGCAAACGGTGAGTCAGTGCTGCATTTCCAGACTGATCTTTGTTGCCCACAGAACGGGGAAACTCCCAAGTATAAAAAGACACGGGACGCCAGGCAGTAGGTCTGCCTGGCGAAGCTGGCAGCCGGGGCGGCGGCAGCCGGCCCTACCCAGCAATCCCCACAGGGCGCGCTTGTCCGGGTGCCTTGTTGAACTGGCAACCTGAGACTTGAGAGGGCTGGACTTGAGACTGAACGAGACTTGCACAGTAGCCCAGCCCAGGGAATTGCAGGGACAGATCGTTTGGGATACCCAGTGGGACGAACAAAACCGCGATTTCAAACTATCCCAAGCAGACGGCCCGAGACGCTCTGTGGGGGAGGGGCGTCCACCACTACCAGGCAACCCGCCCCAACTGAGATACACGCCCACTGCTGACGCAGCCAGCCGTTGCCGAGGCAACCCGCCCCAACTGAGATACCCCACTGCTGACGCAGCCTGCCGTTGCTGAGGCAACACGCTACAATGAAGAGACTCCACCGCAGGGCGTGGCGGAGACCACAGCAGAGCCTGCAGGAACAGGGCGAATCACACAACAGCAGGGCGGAGCCTGGAAACCAAACAGTGGCTAGTCTGCCTTCTAGCTGGGCAGGACACCTCATCGAACATCCAAAAATAAAGCCCAAACCCCTCAACACAGAGCATTTAAGAAAAAAAAAAAAAAAAGGGATTTTTAATGAGCTCTGTTGCAGCAGAATCAAACATAGCAGCCTAACAGCCCTGAAGGAACAACAGAGCGCACAGCTCAGCAATTAAACCCCTATAAAGTACAAACTGTCTCCTCAAGCAGCTCCCTGACCCCTCTATATCCAAAAGACTGATATTAGGCAGGCATCATCCTGGGACAAAGATAGCAGAAAAAGAAACTGGTAGCATCACTCGCTGTGCCACAGCTGCTAGAGGTGCACCCCAGACAAGCAAGGTCTGGAGCGGACCTCAGCAGTCGTACAGCGAAGGGGCTAGACTGGTAGAAGGAAAACCAAGCAACAGAAATACTTCATCATCAACATTCTGGGTGTCCACTCAGAGACCCAATCGAAAAATCAGCAACTACGCAGACGACCAGCGGACAAATCCACAAAGATGGGAAGAAACCAGCGCAAAAAGGAGGAAAACACCCAAAACCAGAACACCTCGCCTCCTAGAAAGGACCAAAACTCCTCACCAGCAAGGGAACAAAGCTGGACGGAGAATGACTGTGACGAAATGACGGAATTAGACTTCAGAAGATGGATAATGAGAAACTTTTGTGAGCTAAAAGATCATGTATTAAATCAATGCAAAGAAACTAAGAACCTTGAAAAAAGATTTGAAAAAAGATTCGAGGAAATGATAACAAGAATGGATAACTTAGAGAGGAATATGAATGAATTAAAGGAGCTGAAAAACACAATACGAGAACTTCGCGAAGCAAACACAAGTTTCAATAGCCGAATTGACCAAGCAGAAGAAAGAATATCTGAAGTCGAAGACCAACTCAATGAAATAAAACGAGAAACCAAGATCAGAGAAAAAAGCGCAAAAAGGAATGAACAAAGTCTCCAAGAAATGTGGGACTATGTGAAAAGACCTAACCTACGTTTGATAGGTGTACCAGAAGGGGACGAAGAGAATGAATCCAAGCTGGAAAATACTCTTCAGGACATCATCCAGGAAAATTTCCCCCACCTAGCAAGACAGGCCAACACTCAATTGCAGGAAATACAGAGAACACCACAAAGATATTCCGCAAGAAGAGCAACCCCAAGGCACATAATCGTCAGATTCAACAGGGTTGAAATAAAGGAGAGAATACTAAGGGCAGCCAGAGAGAAAGGTCAGGTCACCCACAAAGGGAAGCCCATCAGACTCACAGCAGATCTCTCGGCAGAAACACTACAAGCCAGAAGAGAGTGGGGGCCAATATTCAACATTCTTAAAGAAAAGAACTTTCAACCCAGAATTTCATATCCAGCCAAACTGAGCTTCAGAAGTGAAGGAAAAATAAAATCCTTTGCAAACAAGCAAGTACTCAGAGATTTTGTCACCACCAGGCCTGCTTTACAAGAGCTCCTAAAAGAGGCACTACACATAGAAAGGATCAACCAGTACCAGCCATTCCAAAATCACACTGAATGCTAAAGAGCTTCAACATAATGAAGAATCTACAACAACTAACAGGCAAAACAGCCACTTAGCATCAAAATGGCAGTATCAAATTCACACATAACAATATTAACCCTAAATGTAAATGGACTAAATGCACCAATCAAAAGACACAGACTGGCAAATTGGATAAAAATCCAAAACCCATCAGTGTGCTGTATCCAGAAAACCCATCTCACATGCAAGGATACACAAAGGCTCAAAATAAAGGGATGGAGGAAGATTTACCAAGCTAATGGAAAGCAAAAAAAAGCAGGAGTTGCAATTCTCATCTCTGATAAAATAGACTTTAAAGCAACAAAGATCAAAAGAGACAAAGAAGGCCATTACATAATGGTAAAAGGATCAATACAACAAGAAGAGCTAACGATCCTAAACATATATGGACCCAATGCAGGAGCACCCAGATACATAAGGCAAGTTCTTAATGACTTACAAAAGGACTTAGACTCCCACACAATAATAGTGGGAGACTTTAACACTCCACTGTCAATACTAGACAGATCAACCAGACAGAAAATCAACAAGGATATCCAGGGCTTGAACTCAGACCTGGAGCAAGCAAACCTGATAGACATTTACAGAACTCTCCACCCCAAATCCACAGAATACACATTCTTCTCAGCACCACATCACACCTACTCTAAAATTGACCACATAATTGGAAGTAAAGCACTGCTCAACAAATGCAAAACAACTGAAATCATAACAAACAGCCTCTCAGACCATAGCGCAATCAAGTTAGAACTCAGAATTCAGAAACCGACCCAGAACCGCACAGCTTCATGGAAACTGAACAACTGGCTCTTGAATGTTGACTGGGTAAACAACGAAATGAAGGCGGAAATAAAGAAGTTCTTCGAAACCAATGAGAACGAAGACACAACGTGCCAGAACCTCTGGGACACATTTAAAGCAGTCTCTAGAGGAAAGTATATAGCAATAAGTGCCCATATGAGGAGAATGGAGAGATCCAAAATTGACACCCTATCGTCAAAATTGAAAGAGCTAAAGGAGCAAGATCAAAAAAACTCAAAACCCAGCAGAAGACAAGAAATAACTAAGATCAGAGCTGAGCTGAAGGAGATTGAGACACGAAAAACCCTTCAAAAAATCAATAAATCCAAGAGCTGGTTTTTTGAAAAGATCAACAAAATAGACCACTAGCCAGATTGATTAAAAATAAAAGAGAGAACAACCAAATAGATGCAATAAAAAATGATAAAGGGGAAATCACCACAGATTCCACAGAAATTCAAACCATCATCAGAGAATATTACAAACAACTCTATGCACATAAACTAGTAAACCTGGAAGAAATGGATAAATTCCTGGACTCCTGTGTCCTCCCAAGCCTAAACCAGGAGGAAGCTGAAACTATGAATAGACCAATAACAAGGTCTGAAGTTGAGGCAGCAATTAACAGCCTACCACACAAAAAAAGCCCAGGTCCAGACGGGTTCACAGCCGAATTCTACCAGACACACAAGGAGGAGCTGGTACCATTCCTTCTAAAACTATTTCAAACAATCCAAAAAGAGGGAATCCTTCCCAAATCATTTTATGAGACCAACATCATCCTGATACCAAAACCCGGCAGAGACCCAACGAGAAAAGAAAACTTCAGGCCAATATCCATGAGGAACATAGATGCAAAAATCTTCAATAAAATATTGGCAAGCCGATTGCAACAGCAAATCAAAAAACTTATTCATCATGATCAAGTAGGATTCATCCCAGGGATGCAAGGCTGGTTCAACATACGCAAGTCTATCAACGTAATTCACCACATAAACAGAACCAAAAACAAAAACCACATGATTATCTCAATCGACGCAGAGAAGGCATTTGACAAAATTCAACAGCCCTTTATGCTAAAAACCCTCAATAAACTCGGTATCGATGGAACGTATCTCAAAGTAATAAAAGCTATTTATGACAAACCAACAGCCAATATCATACTGAATGGGCAAAAACTGGAAGCATTCCCTTTAAAATCTGGCACTAGACAAGGATGCCCTCTCTCACCACTCCTATTCAATGTTGTACTGGAAGTTCTAGCCAGAGCAATCAGGCAAGACAAAGAAATAAAGGGTATTCAAATAGGAAAGGTGGAAGCCAAATTGTCTCTATTTGCAGACGACATGATAGTATACCTAGAAGACCCCATCACCTCAGCCCAAAAACTCCTGAAACTGATAAGCAACTTCAGCAAAGTCTCAGGATATAAAATCAATGTGCAAAAATCACAAGCATTCGTCTACACGAACAACAGACTTAAAGAAAGCCAAATCAAGAGCGAACTGCCATACGCAATTGCTACAAAAAGAATAAAATACCTTGGAATACAACTCACAAGGAACGTAAGAGACCTCTACAAGGAGAACTACAAACCACTGCTCAACAAAATCAGAGAGGACACAAACAGATGGAGAAACATTCCATGTTCATGGTCAGGAAGAATTAATATTGTGAAAATGGCTATACTGCCCAAAGTAATTTACAGAATCAACGCTATCCCTATCAAGCTACCACTGACTTTCTTCACAGAACTGGAAAAAACCACCATGAACTTCATATGGAACCAAAAGAGAGCCCGCATAGCCAAGTCAATTCTAAGCAAAAAGAACACAGCGGGGGGCATCACACTACCGGATTTCAAACTATACTACAAGGCTACAGTAATCAAAACAGCATGGTACTGGTACCAAAACAGAGATATAGACCAATGGAACAAAACAGAGGCACCGGAGGCAACACAACATACATACAACTATACAATCTTTGATAAACCTGACAAAAACAAGCAATGGGGCAAGGATTCCATGTTTAACAAATGGTGTTGGGAAAACTGGCTAGCCATGTGCAGAAAGCAGAAACTGGACCCCTTCCTGACACCTTACACTAAAATTAACTCCAGATGGATTAAAGACTTAAACATAAGACCTGGCACCATAAAAACCCTAGAAGGAAATCTAGGCAAAACTATCCAGGACATAGGAGTAGGCAAGGACTTTATGAACAAAACACCAAAAGCATTGGCAACAAAAGCCAAAATAGACAAATGGGACCTAATCAAACTCCACAGCTTCTGCACAGCAAAAGAAACAGTCACTAGAGTGGATCGGCAACCAACAGAATGGGAAAAAATTTTCGCAGTCTACCCATCTGACAAAGGGCTGATATCCAGAATTTACAAAGAACTCAAACAGATTTACAGGAAAAAAACAAACAAGCCCATTCAAAAGCGGGCAAAGGATATGAACAGACACTTTACGAAAGAAGACATATATGAGGCCAACAATCATATGAAAAAATGCTCATCGTCACTGGTCATCAGAGAGATGCAAATCAAAACCACATTGAGATACCATCTCACGCCAGTTAGAATGGCGATCATTAAAAAATCTGGAGACAACAGATGCTGGAGAGGATGTGGAGAAAAAGGAACACTTCTACACTGTTGGTGGGAGTGTAAATTAGTTCAACCATTGTGGAAGACGGTGTGACGATTCCTCAAGGCCTTAGAAATAGAAATTCCATTTGACCCAGCAATCCCATTACTGGGTATATATCCAAAAGACTATAAATCGTTCTACTATAAGGACACATGTACACGAATGTTCATTGCAGCACTGTTTACAATAGCAAAGACCTGGAATCAACCCAAATGCCCATTGATAATAGACTGGATTGGAAAAATGTGGCACATATACACCATGGAATATTATGCAGCAATCAGAAATGATGAGTTTGTGTCGTTTGTAGGGACATGGATGAATCTGGAGAACATCATCCTCAGCAAACTGACACAAGAACAGAAAATGAAACACCGCATATTCTCACTCATAGGTGGGTGATGAAAAATGAGAACACATGGACACAGAAAGGGGAGTACTAAACACTGGGGTCTATTGGGGGGAAAAGGGGAGGGCCAGTGGGAGGGGGAGGTGGGGAGGGATAGCCTGGGGAGAAATGCCAAATGTGGGTGAAGGGGAGAAGAAAAGCAAAGCACACTGCCATGTGTGTACCTACGCAACTGTCTTGCATGCTATGCTCATGTACCCCAAAACCTAAAATCCAATAAAAAATAAAAATAAATAAATAAATAAATAAAAATAAATAAAAAAAAAAAAAAAGACAAGGAAAACCAGTTGTGGGACAGGGAGCTAGGGAGTGCCACTTTGCATGTGTCAAGTCTGCAGTGTCTATGGGACACAGGTGATGTTGAGCGGGTGGTATCAGGCTTCAGAGGAGAGATGTGGGCAGGAGATTTGGGTATATGAGTCACAGTCCCATAAATGCAATTAAAGACATGGGTGTAGGCTGGGCGCGGTGGCTCATGCCTGTAATCCCAGCACTTTGGGAAGCTGAGGTGGGCGGATCGCGAGGTCATGAGATCAAGACTCTCCTGGCCAACATGGTGAAACCCTGTCTCTACTAAAAATACAAAAATTAGCTGGGCATGGTGGTGCATGCCTGTAGTCCCAGCTACTTGGGAAGCTGAGGCAGAAGAATCTCTTGAACCTGGAAGGGGGAGGTTGCAGTGAGCTGAGATTGTATCACAGCACTCCAGCCTGGGTGACAGAACGAGACCCTGTCTCAAAAAAAAAAAAATATATATATATATATATATAGATGTGGATGTGGATGAAGTTAGCCAGCATACAGGGACTGTGGACCAAATCCTAGTAAATAACATTTTTGTGATGGGTACAGAACAGGGAGTGGCCAGGAGGCATGAGAACAAACAGGATGCAACTGTAGCAAAATAAAGTTTCCAAACACTTGGCCGTCCTGGGCACTTCATCCTTTGTGCTTTTTGTTGTTACTGTTTTTTGTTTTTCAGTAACCTTCATTAGGTAGGGAGTTCTGAATGGACGCAACATTCCACATGTAGTAGAGAGGAACCAGCTCCTACAGCTGAAACCTATACTTCTAAAAATGCAGGCAGCATGCCTTGATAGCTCATTTTAAACTTGTCAAATAGAATAATCCAAAGTATTGCAACAATTAATCAATCAATAGTTATTGAGACTGAGTGTGTTGAGGTTTTATATACAGGGGTATAAAACCACCATTTCAGACCCTTCTAGAAACATACACTGTGGTTAAGGAGATCAGAGATAGATAGATGTGGATGACCTTCTTCTGGTTGTCAAAATAAAAACCTGCCACTCCCAGAATCCGACACAGCCTCTCATGCCTTCTCGCCTTTGCACATGGTATTCCCTCCACCTGGAATTCCCTGCCCTTTTGTGCTGGTTATCAATATGTTGTGCTGGTTATCAATATGTTGTGCTGGTTATCAATATATTGCCTCTCTGCTCCAAATTCACCCTTTTTGCATTCTCTGTGAAAATAGATCTGTGCCCTTTGATGATTTTTTTTTGTCAGCCGACACGATGCTAAGCTTTGTCAGTAGAGGGTGCTAGAGAGACACTGCAGAAGGAAAAGGGTTTGCTTCCTGCTTCCCATGAGCTTGCTCAGCAGGCCTCTCTAGCACTTCCCAGTGCCAGGGCCCAGCTCCTGCATGCCCTGTAACCAGTAGCTTCCCCTAGCATCCCTCAGCTTGGGACAGTTTTAAATCAGAGTGCCTCCTGTGAGACACCTTCTCATGAGTAGCCTTCCCCAATACCCTGCATGGGGGCATTTCTGGCAAGTTCCAGGTTCCAGAAAGTTCCACCAGCACAGCAACATAGCATCTTCTCTGCCAATCTGTGAGCCACGGCCATGTCCCCTCCAACAAGATCTGAATTTCAGGCCTGGGGGCAGTGGCTTCTCCTTGGGTCTGCTTTGCTTATATTATTTAAATTCTCTTTACTTATTTCTAGCCAATAACCTGTTACTCCAATTCCTGATATAGTCAACAATTCCTCATATTAAGCTTCTCCTGTTCAAACTATGGTGTAGTTTTGCCCTCCTGATTGGCCCCAGATTGATAAACCTCCCTTGTCTATCTGACACACTGCTACTTATTCCTTGAGACTGGACTTAGGCATCATTGCTATACTTTGGCAAAAAGCTCAATTGATACATATTGAGGTTATTTACTCAGGCATAAATGCAGGAATGAATGAATTCTACTACTGCTTGGAAGTTACTTAGGAGGCAGGCTGGCAAATGAGACCCACCTTTTAGTTGATGAATGACCATAATCCCAGAGAGGCCATGGTTGGGAGACCCTGGATTTGGCATCTTAGAGACAGAGCTTGGCCCTCCAGGGGTGTGCTTCTCAGGCTGAGTCTTATCATCCACCCAAGCCAGGCTTCCTGACTACCTCCCTACACAGAAAACTCTAGCCTGTCACTCTGCCTGCTTCAGAAATACAGTGAAACTCAAGGCCCCATACCCCAAGCTGGCTTTTACAGTCTAACATCATGGCACAAAGATGGAAACCAAAGAAAAAGGCCCCCAAAACATTTAGCTTTGACTTGCTCTGAAGGTCTTAGTAAGAAAATATCTTTAAATAGTCAGTTTGAATATCAACCAGGTGGGTAATTTGTCTAATAATTCTCAAACCCTGGTTTCCAATACACTTGGGTGTTTCCAGTTACCTCAAAAGGTTTTGCAAAACTCTCCAAAAGATCGTAATGGAGAGCCTTAATTTACTTTATGCTAAAAATTAAGTATATGCTTGGTGGCACTTTTAGGAGGCATGAAATAGGAGTGGGAAGGTTACAAAAAGGAAATAATAATAGGGTAGGAAAATTTCAAAGTGTGGGAATTATTCATCTACATTATAGCAAAAGGCATAAATCAATTCACATTATCCTGATATGTGCCACACCTTTAACCACTCCCAAAACAAGGGCATAAAAAATAATTAAGCACACACACGCGCACACACACACACGCGCGCACACACACATTTACCTTGCTTTATCTTGTCAACATAGATTGTATATATACATAAATATTGGTATGTGTTGACAAGCATATTTCTCATATTATTCATCACAGTATTTTATTTACCTTTTTGCTACACCTTTATTTCTATATTTTTACCTCAGTTTCTCCCATCTGCAGAATGTTGTAAGGATTGAAAAGTTAATATTTGTAAAGTTTTCATATAAAACCACACACAAATTTAGCCTTATTTTAGTGTTGAAAACAAATTAAATAGGAATAAATTCAACCAAGGAGGCAAAGAACTTGTACACTGAAAACACAAAATGTTGCTAAAAGAAATTAAAGACATAAATAAATGAAAAGTTATCTTCTGCTTGTGGACTGGAGGACTTCATATTGTTAAGATGTCAATAATACCCAAAGTGATCTACAGATTCAGTGCAACTCCTATCAAAATCCCAGCCACAGTTTTTATAGAACTAGATAAACCCATCCTAAAATTCATATGGAATCTCAAGGGGCCAGAATAGCCAAAACAATCCGGAAGAATGAAGAACAAAGTTGAAGGTCTCACACTTCCTGATTTCAAAACTTGCTATAGAGCTACAGTAATCAAAACAGAGTGGTGCTGGCATAAAGACAGACACGCACAATGAAATCAGAAACAAACCTTAATATATAGGGTCAAAGGGTTTTCTACGAGGGTGCCAAGACCATTCAACGGAGAAAAGACAGTATGTGTTTCAATGAATAGTGCTGGAAAAACTGGATATCCACATGCAAAAGGATGAGGTTGTACCATTACCTTACACATATACAAAAATGAACTCAAAGTGGATCAAAGACCTAAACATCAGAGCTAAAACTATAAAACTCTTAGAAGAAAATAGGGGCAAAATTTCATGACATTGAATTTTCAATGATTTCTTGGAATTAACACCAAAACACAGGCAATAAAAGAAAAAATAGGTAAAGCAGACTTCATCAAAATTAAAATCTTTCGTGCATCAAAAGACATGGCCAAGGCAACCCACAGAATAGGGAAAAAATTCAAATCACCTATTTGGTAAAGGATTAATATCCAGAATAAAGAACTCCCACAACCCAGCAACAATCTCCATTTAAAAATGGGCAAAGAACAATGGTACCCAGAGGCCATGGGGAAGCGGGAATGAGGAGTTATTGTATAATGAGTAGAGTTTCAGTTTGGGATGATGGAGAAGACTGGAGGTAGACAGTGTTGATGGTTGCATGACAATGTGAGTATATTCAATGCCGCTTACACTTAAAAATAGTAAAATGGCAAATTTTATGTTATGTAGATTTTACCACAGTAAAAAAACTAAAATAAAATAAATCAGAAACATGAAACGGAGTACCTATTATGTACCACTTGTCACCTGTTACTTGAGTTGATCCTCTCAACATTCCTATGAAGCAGTCACTTTTATCATTATCCCCATTTTATGGATGAAGAAATGGAGGCTCAGAGAGGTCGAGTTCTTTGCCTTCAGAAATGAAGAAAGCAAGTGGTAGAGCCCAGAGAGTCAGGCTCCAGGCTCAGTCCCTGTAACCTGTACCCCACACATCTTCCTTGCTGGCTAGCAGATGATGAACATGACCTGCGTTTGGGTGGGGTGAGGCAAAGCAAGGAGAGGCAGGGACCAGGCCTCCTCCCACCCACTGGCCTTAACTGCAGGCTATTGACTCAGCACTCACTCACACCAAACAGATCAGGTGTGTCCTGTGCCAGGGCCTGACTTTTACTGCTGGTAGCAGAGCACTTCAAAGAGGTGTAGCCCCAAATACCTTCACTGTCAACATAAA
The DNA here is from genome assembly GCF_049354715.1 of Callithrix jacchus. Classification (NCBI taxonomy): domain Eukaryota; kingdom Metazoa; phylum Chordata; class Mammalia; order Primates; family Cebidae; genus Callithrix; species Callithrix jacchus. Next base: position 31,597,286 of record NC_133512.1, read on the forward strand.
GGAACTCCTGGTTGGCCTCTCTGATGGGAGGGAAGAGGTTTCTTTAAACTTTCTCCAAGAAAAGGCCTGAGGGAGCCTTTATTAAAATCTTAGCTGTGGCCTTTTCAAGATGTCTGGTGATTACCTGACCCCTCATTCAACTACAAATCCAGCGAAGTTTAAACAAAAATGTAATAAATAATGCTGTGAGGTGAATCATTCACTAAAATACCTGCACAATCTGGATTTGGGAGAAATTCTTGGAGATTTGAAAATGTTAATGTTTTACCAATGTGTATGGTGGTTTTTCATATAATATTAATTAATAGTATCCTGGTTTTTGATATAATAATATATTGAATTAATATATTATTAATTTGCAGTATTATGTTTTTAATATTTTAATATTTTTCTTTTCTGTAATCTTCCTTTCTCTCTCTCTTTCTGGCTATAAAAGAGAACAGTGCCAACACAAACACTCTGTATTATTCTTTTTTTTTTTTTTTGAGATGGAGTCTGGTACTGTCACCTGAGCTGGAGTGCAGTGGCACAATCTAGGCTCACTGCAAACTCCGCCTTCTAGGTTCAAGTGATTCTCGTCTCAGCCTCCTGAGTAGCTGGGATTATAGGTGCCCACCACCATGCCCGGCTAATTTTTTGTATTTTTAGTAGAGACCAGGTTTCACCAACTCCCGACGTCAAGGGATCCACCCACCTCAGCCTCCCAAAGTGCTGGTATTACAGGTGTGAGCCACTGCTCGTGGCCAGTATTATTAATATCTATTGAGAGCTTACTATATGCAAGTTCTCCCACCATTTGTATGTAAGCTCTATGTATTTATGAGAAAACATATAGGGCTGAATAACCTATCCAATGTCAAGCAGCAAGTACAGGGAGAGCTGAGGGTCACACCCTGCTGTCTGATCCAGATCCTTGCTATAAACCAGCCTCATGACCTCAGGACATCCCCACTTCATTCTTTGGGGCCAATTTTCCTTACCTGTGAAATGAGGGAATTGAATCAGACGGATAAGATTTTCTTCCAGCTCATACATGTCTATTTCCTCGTTTCTGCACACGAATGGTCCTCTTCCAACAGGACCTCCTAGGTGTATCCACCAGCACTGCCTGCCTCGATTGTCGGTGCCATCCATGCCATGGGCCTGGGAAAGAGAGTTGGGGGTGGCTGAAACTGACAGTGCTCCTGAGCGCTGGCCTGAATTGTAGGCCTTTGACCCAGCACTCACTTACGCTGGACAGATGAGGTGTCCCTGTGCTAGACCCTTCTCCTGACTTTTAATGCTGGTGGCAGAGCACTTGAGAGAGTGCTATCACTCTTTTGTCCGCCCCAAACAGCCTTTACTCTTCAACTGCACTCACCCCTCTACCTACCTAAATAGCTCAACTGTCTTAACAAAGTCTACTCACACTCTGAAATGACCCAATTAAAAAGGCAACAGATAAAAAGATTCAAGCTGATAATTCTCATTACACTTCCATCTCCTGGAGTCACAGAATTTCTTCTCACTTGTGAATTTCCTCACAAGTCTAGGCAGTGGTATGCTGGTAAATGCTTAACACCTAGCTCCAGGAAAACAAAAAAAGCTCTGTAATGTGAATCATTTTCTGAGTTCTTCAGTTTAAATGTTCCCACTATGGCTGATGTCAAGCTACCAAAGCAAAGTCGCTGAACACAACTGGAAAAGAGATGCAAGCCAGTAAGCGCTGGTGCCAGCACACCACTGAGTCTGCTTCACACTACTACGTCCTCTGAAAGCCTGTAGCCAAAAGCATTGCTCATTCATTTGTTCTTTAATTCATTCAATGAACTTTTTAAAAAGTATAGGAATTGAAATGACATTTATTCAAATAGTTATTTATTACAAATCAAAAGCCCTACTAGGCTTATTACAAAGCATTATTTTTCCAGTACTTCCCTCAGAGGTTCCTTAGGTGGAAGGGTGATTCTTCTACTTTCAAATAATTGACTTACCCAAATCAGATGCGATTATTTGCTTCTCTTGGATTAGCAATTCTCATTAACATCCTTAACATTGGGAAAGGTGACATCAGAATAGCTTTGATATAAAGTCCAACCTGCTTTATTGTTGAAAGTTTAAAAATCCAATGTAAAAAAAAAAAAAAAAAAAAACAGTCACCTCTGGAAAATGCTTACCTAGACATATATTTTCTGTAATTATTTTTCTCTATATTGTTATATTCAAGATACAGGTGGTATATGAAGAGTATGAACTCTGGAACCTGAATGCCTGGATCCTAATCACAGTTCCACCAATATTAGCTGTGTAGTCTTGGGCAAATTACTTAACCTCTCCATGTTTTGGTTTTCTCACATTAGAACAGGGTTCATGATAATAACTGTAGCTGTTGTGAGGGTTAAGTAAATATACATACATACATTTTTTTGTTTATATACAGCATATAGAAAGTTCCATGTAACTGTTAGCAGTTATGTGTCATCAAACACGATCAGGGTTTCTCAAATGCTGTCTAGGCATCTTTCCAACAAGATGGTGCAGTACTTGAAATCTTTTTGCAGTCCCTCCACAGTGCCTAGCATACATGACTTTAGTAAATTCGTGTTGAAAAAGTAATTAATTGATTAAATGCAATTGATCAATGCAAAATATCCTTGCCACAAATAAACCATCTGTTCTATCATCAGGATCTTAGGCATACTTTACATCTCCATAACCACTCCAAAGGCAGGGAAGGTGATCAAGAATAAGAGCATGGCTGGGTGCAATGGCTCACACCTGTAATCCCAGCACTTTGGGAGGCTGAGATGGGTGGATCTCTTGAGGCCAGGAGTTTGAGACCAGCCTGGCCAACACGGTGAAAACCCATCTCTACCAAAAAATGCAAAAATTAGCCAGGCGTGGTGGCGCATGCCTGTGGCCCCAGCTACTCAGGAGGCTGAGGCACGAGAATGGCTTGAAACTGGGAGGCAGAGATCATGCCATTGTACTCCCACCTGGGTGACAAAGTGAGATCCTGTCACGAAAAAAAAAAAAAAAGAATAAAGGCATGGAGTAATTTCCAGAGCTGTTAGCATGTATTTATGTTCAAGAGTGCTCATTTTATATAAGCAAGAAAAAATAAAAGCAACCTAAATGTTCATCAACAAGGGAAAGTGAATAAATATGATGTAACCATTAGATATTTATGTTTTCAGGAAATATTATTAACATGAAGAAAGTCCTAATTGTAATAAGCGAAAAGCAGGATTTAAAGTTGTATAAACAATATAATACTTTACATTCTTTAAAAATGTGTTTGCATAAAGAGAGAAATAAAGAGACTTACAATAAATATACCACAATCATTAATAGCTGTCTCTGGTTGGTGGGATTCAGGTTGATTTTTAAATTTCTTTCTTCTTGATATATTTCTGTATTTTCTAGTTTTTCCTAAAATGATAAAAAGAAAGTTAAATAAAGGAATTGCTGTTAAAATGGGGACACTAATTCCAACTTTGGAATTACATATCCACCCAATCTGATGTTATTTACTGCCACCCATCCCCCTCCCATTCCCAACCTCCCAAAATGTCCCAAATCTGACATGATGGTGTAATCTATGCCTTGCAAATATGACACCATCATCCAGCTATTTGGGGGCATTAATAATTACCTTAATTTTTTACACTCCCTTCAGGTATCTGGCATTGGGTAAATACAGTTAACCTCACATAGACATATTTTCAGCTATTAAAAACCAAGCACATTTGTGTTATCTCCTGCCCTTGAGGTGCCTGATACAAGGGAAGCATGATTGAGTACCTTACTGATAAGGCTGAACAAATATGTCTTTTGAAATAGACTATAGGAAAAGCTCAGATTGGAGATGGCTGATGCACATTAAAGTTTAGCTAAATTTGGGTAAAAGGTGGATCTCGATTTAATGAAGTGCTCATCCTGGAATATTTGTTTTTAAAAAGCCACTTTTATTACTTTCAAATCCGATAGGCTTGAAGCACAATATTGTCGAAACGGAGGTAGCAAGTACACAACAGCCCCCACTTTTAGGAATAGGTAAGAATTATTTATAACGACGATCAGTCAACTATGATTTGGTCCCTCTGATGCATTTAAGAACAAATTATTCAAGATAATGAAAAAAGCAACTTATTCCCTTAAGTGGTGCAATTTTTTGCAATCTTATTTTTATTCTCAATTTGCTTACCTGCACCATTCCTCAAGGCAGTCTCAGGCCAAAGCCTATCTAAAGCATCATAAATTTCAAACAACTGAGCTAAATCAATAAGGTTTTATAGGACATCTTAAAGAAAAAGAAAAGGCATTACTTCACTAAATGTAGCTGGAGAAATGCACAGAAGTTATTTCTGTCCAGGCTCCCTCGCTATGGATGGAGGAACCAGACAGTTCTATTTTCATTCATAAGGAGCATCTCAAAACCTGGGGCATATCATGGGATGCAATTGGCCCCAAGGAAGAGGAAACAGGAGAATGGCTTGGCAGCCCATGAGATTCTTTTGGAGAAGAAATTATTAATAACAAGGAATATTTTACTGTGGATCAAAGTGTGTTCCCTCTGTTGGTGAGTCAATGATTTCATGGAAATAATTTATTTACATTAGATTTTTTAATTGCCCCATTTACCTACTGGGTATTGTTCTTCTCCATGGCACATATCATTAACACATATATTTGACTTTATTATTTTTATTTTGTCTGTCTCCCCCAATCCAAAAGCAGCCTCCTTGAAGGAATGGGTTTTTTGTTTGTTTGTTTGTTTGTTTCACTATGGTTTCATTGGATGCATTTAGAACATGCCAGTATATTGGAGGTAGACAACAAATATTTGTTGAATGAATCAAGTTCCCACATACTCCAGGGGCGTATGTCTATGGTGAAGTAGAAAGAGCACTGGATTCAGAGTCCAAAGTAGAGAGCACTTTGTTTGGCTCATACTAGACATGAAATGACCATTTTGGAAGTGGACAAATGGGTGGATGGATGGATGGACAGATACGTGAATGAATGAGAAGTGATGGAGCAATGTTATAATGGTAACTCTGTATCTGTAAAATGAGTATAACAACTCATTAATAAAACTGAAACCAGTTGTGACATCGTACTTGCTCAGTAACTCCTTTATTTTTCTTGTAGCTGATGTAGAGAAAGAAACAACAGGGCGATGAAAACCCTAGCAGTGTAAAACAAGGAAAGAAAGCATTTAATCTGAGAAAATGAGAGGAGACAGGTATATGTGGGCAGAGGGGTCTGTTTTCACTCTGTCTTACCGTGCTCCCAAACCATGGTAGTGTTTGAGCGGAGGCTGCAAGAGGCAGGGAAGTGGAACAGGTGGACAGGCTGCTGGCTTCCAAGGAAAACTAGCCTTCGGTTTCTCCTCAGTGGCCTCCTGGAGCTGAGAGGCATTAGATGTTCAGGAACAAGGTGACGACAGTCCTTCATAGTCACTCTGGTCTCGGGGGTCTCAGCTCTGGTCATTACATCTCCAGAGTAGTCCAGCCCTGCATACTTGTTCTTAACGATGCTCTTCCTGCTACAGGAGAGGAAGCCTTCACTGAGCAGCCTGCCTTGCTCGATCCTCCCAGACTTGCAGTGTGGCTGGCTCTGGCGTCTTCTGAGGGCAGCAGCATCTTCTCTGGGGTCAGGGGTGGGGTAGGCCAGGATGCCTCTGAGTATATCCACTTCGGGTCTAGATAGCTGGGGTTGCTGGTGCTCTTGGAGATATTTCTGGTCCTGGGAAGCAGAGTAGAAGGGAGATCATCATTAACCAGCATGGGAGCAGGTCCCTGGCAACCTGATTCTCTTGGTTGGCCATCCCCCTTCCTAGTGATGATGTCCTAGGCAAACAAGCTAGGGTGAAAGGGCAGAAGAGAACCACAGGCTGCAGTGGGGTGGGCCTGGACCCTTTCAATAGTAACAGATGGGTCTGCAAGGTGTCCCAGGGCCTAGGGACACAGTCCCTCCTGAGGAACTCTGAAATCCCCATTGGTAGCACACTGGGATAGCCTGGCTGAGAGTGGAGCTTTTTCTCTGCTGCTGTTGCCTCAGGCCTATACCTAAAGTGCTCCAGAGCTGTGCCCAATGCTGCGATGTGCTGAAAAAAATCCCCTCATTTGGGGACCTTGGCCCATGCTTCCTTATTAATAGGTTCAAGAAGCAAACTTTCTTCTGCTACCGATAAGAGACTGTCAGGCTCCCCTGGGCACCAGCCATCGGTACTGTGCACGTGGATTGCTCTAAATATCCATTGCAGCAGGATAGTTGGATATCTAAATATCCAAGCCCGGGCACAGGAGCTGCTGGGAAACCCCAAATACGCCTTTTTCCCAGAGCTCTGCTAATACAAGCTCTCCTGTGTCAGGAGGTGACATTCCTGCCTCTGTCCACAGGAATGGGAAAGCTGCACAGATGTCCTAAAATACAGAAAGGATGAGAACAGCACTAAGCTTGGCTGGTTTCCCACCTGTAATCGACATGGAAACTATACCTCTTAATCTCCAACAGGCAAAACAACTCCTGCTGCTATGTGCGAGATCTGTGGCTCCAGCTTCCTCTATGCCTTTTTGTGGTTGTCGTCCCCAGGAACAGTTTGTGGAAATGAATGTGCCACCCTAACTTCCACAGGGTCACCTCTGTCCCTAAGTCTCTTAGGTGCTCAAATCTTGACCCCTGGGAGCAGTGGCCAGCACCATGGTAAACTAGACAAGGCAAATGGAGGGAAAGAGTGAACTGAGGAAGAGATCTGAAAACTGCTTGCAAGTGAAGCCTGTGTATAGTTCCATGCCTAACTGAACTCGTTCTTCGGGCAGTGCTCCTGAAACCCAGAGCAAGAAGACAAGGCCCACAGCAGGTTCCAGGGAGAGGCAGCTGGGGCCAACCTGAGCTCGGGGAATGGGTGAGGGAGGCTCTCGACCACATCACTGGGTACCCCCCTACCCCGTGAGAGGACAGGGGACCCATGCACTCAACTCAACTGTGGGAATTTTGTGTTCCAGCTACCAATGAGGAAGGGACCCAGGTCTCTCTGAGGGTGTGGGCAATCATGTGACCCCCTCGTTCTCCCTTCCCAGTGCCCACTCTGAGGTTCAGTAGAAATAGTATATGGAGATACCCTATCACAAGCTCAGCCACGTTTCTCTCCAACCTCACACATAGCACACCCCACCGGAATTCAAGCTGGCTGGGTCCCGTAACACCAGCCACCATTCACTGATGTGGCCCAAGTGCCTGGAACAGTGCCTGGCACATAGTAGGTGCTTAATAAACAGCTGTTGAATACATGCACCTACTGAGCTCCTCCTACGTGCCTGACACTATGCTAAAAGCTTGACAATTATTCCATTTATTTTTCACAAGAATCTTGTGAGGTAAATGTCAACTCATTTTCAGATGAGGAAACCAAAGCTTGGAGATGTTGAGCAAATTATTCAAGGTCCCACTGCCTGGTGTAACAGGAAGTTAAACCTGTCTCCTGCCCTTCCCACTGCTGTCTCCAAAGACTGAGCTCCTAAACATAGCACTTTTCTGCTTTTCTCTCCCATTACTCAAGGCCAGAAACAGGGACCAGAACATGCAAAGGAAAGAGGGACAGAGAGTGAGCTGGATTTTCACACCCCCAGCCCTGGCAACCGCCTCTTGGAGCTGGGCCTGGGGCCAAGTGGCCTGGAGGAGGCAAGTCCCCTGCAAGTCTCCAGCTGAGTGGCCGATGACCTTGAGATTCTACCCATCAAGGTGCTCCCCCACCTCCTCTTCGACTCTTGGCCCCATCTTTCAAAAGAATAGGGTCAGAAGGGATGGTGTATGGAAGTACAATTTCAAATAATAGTTCTTAGGTGAGGATAATGTCACAGATCACACCTCATCACTTCATTTACAAGTTTCTTTGTTTATCCAAGATGGTTGCATACAGCTGCCTTTAAAGTGGGTCACTAAGTCCTTCACTACGAACAATCTCACTGTGTGTGTGTGTGTATGTGTGCATGTTCCTTCAGAGTAGCTTAGCTGAATCCACCTGGAATTATGCCAGCTGAGCTTTTAAACAAATTTCTCTGTGCAGCAAGTTGCTTCAGCATATAGCAGGTGACACTTATGGGTGGGAATGTCCTACCAGGAGAAGACGCTGCACCTCCAGGAAGTTTTCCACTGTGAGGCTTGAAGAAATCAAGTCCCTCTTCAGTCTCTGGAAACCTACTCATGATCCAGTCTGTGAGCCATCATGGGCTGGATAATCCCAAAAAAGCATATGGATCAGGAGAGAACTGGACATGGAGCATTCCCAGAAACTGCCAAGATTTCTCAGTGTCATTCAGTCAACCAGGTGGCCTTAGGGAGCATCCCTTGAGAGTCATGCAGAGTGTGAAATTGTGGCAGACGCCACCCTCCCTGACCTGCCATCCAGTTAGGGAGATGCCCAGTGCATATCCAGCGAGCCACCCAGGCAGGGATCGGCCATGAGGACAAGGAGCATTCAGGGGCTGGAGAGGCTCTGCAAGGGCGGGGCTTTCTGGAAAAGCTTAGGGAAGAGATGGAAAACACCTGCTGCCTTGCAGAATGGCTCAGGGAGGTGGAGAAAGGAAGAGCCCCAGGAGGGATGGGGACACATGTATGACAGGAGCACACTCCCAGCCCAGAGACTGAGGCTTGGATTGGGCAGACTCAGCAGGGCAGCTGTTGGGCATGCAGCTACTCCTGCTTGCTCCTCCATGGCATGGGCACCCAGAGCTGCCCCACAGGCTGCTGAGTTGTGTCTTTTAAGACAACACTTGGCTTCCGCCCTGAGCTGAGCTTCTGACTGGCTTTGGGAAGGATTACTGTGGTATTTCCAATCCTTCATACAGCATCTTTGTGATCCAAACCAAAAGTGCTTTTGGCTCAAGTCTCACAGGTCCCCAAACCCACCCATCACTGGTATTCTTTCTTCTCTGGGCATCTCAAATTTGCATTTGCTTTTCTATGTCATTCGCCACTGTGGCCCCAGCTGGTCTTCATAAGAAACTCATTCACTAAAAGATTTGAAAATGTGCACACCCTTTGACCTGTTAATTCCATTTTTCAAAATTACCATTGACTGACTTCTATTCTTTTGTTTGTTCACTCCGTGTGGACAGATTTGCCAGGTGCTGGGCTACACAATGATGAGCAAAAAGAAACTGAAGGCCCTGACAGAGCTTGTAGTCTAGGTCATTTGTTTGTTTTTCCCCTGAATACATAGATATAGGCTCTACAGGCACGTCTGTTGTCCTCTGGGAGAGAGTATGCAGTCACTGTATCATCCCATAAAATAAAAGCCCATTGACCACACCGCAGACACAAAATGACAGTTGTAGAGAGAATAAAAAGGAAACTTTCAGGTTAGGTTTTCAAACCACCCCAAGAGCCTCAGGGGTGGGCTGGAACTGGGTGGGGTACAGGCACCAGCAGAGACAGGAAGGAACACTCATTTGTGTATCACCTGAGGGACTCTCCTGTTCCCAGCACCCCGCCCACCTCTCCAACCAAGCAGTTACTTGTCATTTTCTCCATGGCACTGGGGGGTTTCCTAGTAAGATCTACGACTATTGGAACAGAATATTCTGTGTCTGAAAAAGTTTGAAACCACTAGTGGTCTCAAGGTTCTTAAAGTGCTTCTATATTTAGTCTGGACATCTTCCGGACTGGACGATTCCCCTCACCTCACCCCGATTCCCTTTAAATTCTCTAGCTTTTTATGTTTCATTAATGGGCTTTAATGATACCTGATACACGTTGGGTGTATAATTAATGGGCAATAATACATGGACATGGACATGATAAGTAGCAAAATCTCATCAACCATGCAAACATGCTGGATGCTCAAAGTCCTCAAACAATTTTGCTCTATATTTAGCAGAGGGAAAAACTACCTTAGTTAGGAACACATCAAAAACAACAAAAATGTAAGCAGTTTTACCAGTTTGACATGCATCCTAGATGGTGTTATTTGGCATTTTATGTACTGTTTGCTAAGTTTCCACAATGTGCTAGATAGCAATCTCTCTGCTCTAATTCTTGAGGCAATAGATTCTATATCTACACTTTTATCGTTCACATACCATCACTGCAATGATTTTTTAATAATATCTGAAGGCCATTTGTACTACTAAATATTTAATTTAAAGTTATTTTGTAATTAAATAAATTTACCTTAAAAGAAAACTTTTATATCCCTTTATATCACTACCTATAAATAGAAGACCAAGAACATTTGCCATCATAGAAGGTAACTGTAACAAATGCATAATGAAAACAGTAATTTTTCTGTGCATCATTTACTATCCCCTTTGGTTTCACCAGGGATATAGATACTGTTTTGTGAAACATTGTTCCAGCTCATACCATCACAGTATTCAGCTAAGAAAATAAAGTAGGTGTCGTTTGTCTTTGTTCCCTCCACCTAAGCCTACAAACTCCCTGCTACCTGCACACCCACACCCCCACTCCCCTCTAAGCATTCCCTTGATCTAAGCTACCCCACAGCTAGTCCTTGTTAAGGTATTAAACTATCACCTTATCATTTTTGCATGTGGATAAGAGACGAATCTTTCACAACTCAAATATCAGATCTTCATTGGAATTTTGGATATAATGCAAGAGAATTGTATCATTTAATTCAAAGCACATGCAATGGGTGATCAGCTAGCCACTCCTACTCACAACCCAGTCCTCATGCCTCCCCACAGGCTCATTTTTAGATTTCCCTGCAGAACACAGAAATTTGCCCAAGAATAGATTAAAGGCTTTAGGATTAGACAGATAATGGTAATTTCAGATTGTGATGACATTCTAGAAATATATACATATATATGGCTCAACCATCTCATTAGCCTACACCTTATTGTAACCACATCTATAGCTACCTTCTTCCTCCAACCCACCCAGGAGAGCAGGAGGGGAAGCTGGTCATGGAGACTGAAGATTGAATTTACATCAGTGGTGTGGTTGGCACACATTGTTCTCTCTTACATTCAGAAAGTCTTTTCTCCCTGGTCGTTCATTAGGAAATCCTCCTCCCAAGGGACTTTGGGGGCATTGTGGCATGTCAGATTTTCCAGGAAGCAGACTCTGAGGTGAGATTGTGTCCAGGGGGCCCATTGGAGAGTTGTTCTGGACCACACCTGTGCGTGAATGCAGGCAGCAGGATTGGGCTGCAGAAGAGGCCTCAGCCAGCCACACAGGGATTGGGATGGCCCCTAGAGCTAGCCCAACTGAGGCAAAGGGGTCCAGCCTTTGTACCCCCCACACTGGCCATTCATTGAATGCAAGATACCCCCAGGAGGGGTCAGAACCTTGAGCAAGGCAGCCCTCTTTGGTCAAAGGCCAAGAGATTCCAATGTAAGTCACCAGCAGGCAGTGCTCCTGGTAGCTGAGGGAATGATGCCTTGGTCCTGAAGGAGAATCTGGGTGGAGCCTCACAGCATCCACTGCAAGAGTAAACCCACTGGCACCTGGCTTCCTGGACCCTCCAAGTAGTGGCAACATGGATAAACCATAGGGCCTGATTTCTAGGCAGCTCCTCACAGTGATAAATGATGGATCAGGGCCTGCTGGCTGCAAGAGTAGCTAAGAGGCAGGTAGTGTTGGTGTGTATGTGGGGGTAGGGCAGGGGATCAGAACACCCCTCATGGACCTTGATATTGTGCTCTACCTTTCTGCATTCATCCCTCCTCCCCCAAAAAAGTCATGGGCAGGAAACAAATATGGTCTTGATGCCTACTGGACCATCAATCTTGAGATACAACATTCAATTTCAAAGTTACTTGACCAAAGCCAAGTTACAAATCTTGAAGGAAGCTGGCTTTGCAGAGAGACAAGGGCATTTGAAGGCATGAACTGGGGCGAACCTTAGAAGCAAAATCTCATAAGCGGTTAGCCAAGCATTTGCTGGACTTGCTTTCTTTCCTGGGCCTATGGAAATTTTACAGGCAGGTGGAATTGCCCATGCAAAAGCCTGAGAAGTCACCCTGGAGGAGAAGAGTGGCAGATTCCCTCCCTGGTCTGCTTTCTTCCCCTACAGCCAGACCACACAAGGGAGTAATAAAGCCAAGGTCATGGCTTGTCTCCATTCACTTTGTTCTTTGGAAAAAGGGAGGAGCCTGGAGCATTTCTCCTTCCACATCCCCTTAAATGGGTCTGACTCAGGTAGAGAGGAGACCGCCATCATTGTGTAATAAGACAGGGTGGTTGTGATGAGTCTTCCATAGTTACCATTTGCTGAAGCTTACAGTGTGCTCATGCTGGCACCATGCTGGGTCTGCATATATCTTCTCATTTAATCCTTACCAGCACCCCCAGAAGTAGATTAGACTATTCTCTTTTTCCCTAGAGAAATCAAAGATCAAATAAATTGAGGAATTTGCCACAAACTCACAGGCACACACCTACTGAAAGGCAAAGTTGGGACTGAAATCCAGGTCTGCCTGGCTCCAGCCCATTTCTGTTGATGCTTAAGAAGCCACTCCCAGGACTTTGGGAGGCCCAGACAGGTGATCACCTGAGGTCAGGAGTTTGAGACCAGCCTGACCAACATGGTGAAACCCCATCTCTACCAAAAAATACAAAATTTAGTCAGGTGTGGTGGTGTGCACCTGTAGTCCCAGCTACTAGGGAGGCTGAGGTAGGAGAATCGCTTGAACCTGGTTGCAGTGAGCCTGGGCAACAGAGTGAGACCCCATCTCAAAAAAAAAAGAAGCTCCCGTTCTCC